>NW_027256881.1:244540554-244840554 GCF_029215685.1 Pituophis catenifer annectens | reverse complement strand
CTCTCCTCTATATACATCCTTTCTTCCTTCATATGCTAATATTTAATCCTCAATCAGAAACATTCATCATACTTCTTCCCTACCAGTTCTTGATTGTGTATGTATCCAGTTTACATTAATTCAGCATCCATTCATTCTGGATCAGAATCTTCTTGTTTGACCCCATATCTTTCTCAAATATTCTGTTCTTACTGTGTTCAAACTGCTGTTGTGTTTTGTGATATATCTGATTTTCGTATTTGTTTAGCAAATTTTTTTTTTGAAAAGCAAGCTATCATCTGTAATTAAGTTTTTTTTAATTTGCAAGCCCTTTGAAATTCTATATTTTTTAAAAAATAATCTTTATTTACATTTATTAATAAAAAAACAAATAATAATAATAAGACAAATAACATATATGCCTATAAGTAGTACCTTAATAACTTAATATTCGGTACAGTATATCTATAATACATTCCAAGGGAGATAGAACAACCTAATTTACATTTATAAATCACTTAGGTCTATCCGACCTCACTTTACTTGTATAATATAATTTTTTCAATAAATACAACTCCTAATCTGGTTTGGGTTTTATTCTTCTCTTTGATAGCCAAGTATATAGTTTTTCCCAAGATTTGTATTTGTTTAGCAAATTGAGTGAAAACATCATTATACACAGTTGTTTTTCACTTCTTTACCAAACTTTTTTTGTAGCAGACCACATGGTACTTTCTACTTTTCTATCAGTTCCTGTAGATTTTAGAATGTTCCCATCTATTTTTCTAGTTTTACTGAACCAAAATACAAAAGTTCATCTACTTCTAATTATTTGCGAACATATGCAAAATGGAATTATCCATTGTTTTCTATCAAACACAGGAAAAAATTACCTAGTCTTTCATGCCTTACATTTTAGATCAACACTCCTTTAGCAATAGCAAGAGCACTTAGACTTATATGCCGCTTTACAGTGCTTTACAGCCCTCTCTAAGCAGTTTTAAAGAGTCAGCATATTGCCCCCAACAATTTGGGTCCTCATGGAAGGATGGAAGGCTGAGTCAACCTTGAGCCTGGTGGTATTTGAACTGTCAACTTGCAGGCAGCCAGCAGGCAACAGAAATAGCCTGCAGTACTGCACTCTAACCACTGCGCCACCGGGGCTCTATCATTCAGCATTCACAACAAATTAATCCAAATTATTTTTTTCTCAAGTAAAATATGTAGCCTTGTCTGTATAAAGAACACATATCTTCACATATCCAGCAACATATTTCTAACATCACCACAAGCATTCCAGGGGTGGATCCTAAATTTTTTTACTACCGGTTCTATGGGCATGGCTAATTTTATAGGCGTGGCTTGATGGTCATGTGACAATTCTTTAGGATTTAGCAGAGGTACTGGTCTACCAGGCTTTTAACTGCTTGCAGAGCTGTACCAGTCTACTCATTTGTTTTTGCAGGCACTAGTCTACCCATTTATTTTTGCAGGCACCGGTCTACTCATTTATTTTTGTAGGCACTGGTCTACCCATTTATTTTTGCAGGCACTGGTCTACTCATTTGTTTTCTTTTAACACTGATCAGCTGTAGGGCGGCCCTTTGAAGCCCTGTGGCAAGAGTTTAAACAGTTTTTTTCCCTTTAGCCAACCAGCTGGGACTCAGGAGGCAGCAATAGATTGGGAGTGGGGCCAAATAAAAGGTAAGAATAATGCACGGGGGACGGGGAGGCAGAGAACCGGTTCGGTGATGTCATATCATCACCGCTACCGACTCGGCAGACCCGGGAAGAACCCACCACTGAAGTATTCCTTGTATATTTTTTATTTGTGCATTAAACAATTAGGGAACACCATGCAACCATATCTTGCTTAGTACTTGAAGGTGAAGCTTTTGCTAGTCAAATTTCTGTATTAAAAAAAAAAAAAAGCTCGACAGTGTTTAACATACATTGTAAATATTCAACTCCCAAACTACTCAACTTACAATTGACCACGAGAAACTATAATTCTGCAGGGTGGTTATTTGTTTTGTTTGTTTGTGATGACAGGAAGTCCCTCCCCTGACCGTGGCTGTCAGTTTTTCGACTCGGTCGAGTCCAGACCGGTCGTGTCTAGGGTAGTCTGTTCACTTAAAAAAAAAAATAAATAAATAAAATAAAATAAGTTGAGAAAGAGAGGATTTAGTTAAAGGCATCAGGGGCGAGGCTTGATTCTCTTCGGCGTCGTAGCTCTAGCTCCGCTGGGATCGCCTGAGGTTACATCACCGGCCGGTGATTCCTCTTCCGACGCGCACGAGTTCGCTCTGTCGCGGCGGCCTCTCTTCTCTGGCAGCCGAGGGAGCCCTTACGATCGGCCTTGGATCGCCTGGCTGCCTGCTCATTAGCGCGACGCTTCTCCGCGCCTCCGGGAGTGTCTTGCCGGCTGGCTTGCACTCCAATTCAAAAAAAAAAAAAAAAAAAAAACTGCGGAGAAGCCCCTGAATCGCCTGGCTCCCTGCTAATTGGCGCGCTGTGTTTCCGCGCCTTTGGAGCGTCTTGCCGGCTGGCTTGCGTCCTAGTTTAAAAAAAAAAAAAAAAAAAAAGGAAAGGAGAGGGCCAAAGCGGAGAAGCCTCTGAGCGGAGCGTCGGCTCTGTGGGAAATAGCGGCTAGCTATTTTTAGCGCGTTTGCGATCCCGCGCTTTTTCAAAGTGCTTAGGCCGGCTGGCTAACACTTTGCACAGACACTTCCAGCTCTTCTACATTGCAGTCCTACGCAGTGAGTACGTCTCCTCGGAGATCCGTGGGCCAATTTGTCTCAATCTCAGCTGCCTTTGTCTGTGGGATCCTCTGGCCTTCTTGGCAGTCTCTTCCAGCGGCCATTTTACAGTCCCTCCTAAGATGGCGGACGCCATTCCTTCCCACAAGGGAAAAAAGAATAAACGCCCACAGCTTCAGTTAGATCCTGAAGGGGAGCAGGCCTCGACCTCCCAAGCTAAGAGGCCTAGAAATCATAGCTCCCAGGAGGCCCCAAAATCTAAATCTAGATCTAGGGCTAAGGATGAGCAACGAAGACATAAGGCTATCGAGAAAGCATTTAATAAAGCAGCCTCCTCTTCCTCGAAAGATCCTCCAGAGGCCTCATCGAATCCTGAGCCCCCACCTGTCCCTGCCAGGAGTGCTGCCTTGTCGCAGGCCTCTCCTGTACCTCCTCTCTCCCCAGATATTTCAGTCACGGGGGACTCTTGGATTCCTGATACAGCCACCGTTTTTCCCACTGACATAGAGGTGGTCAATCCTTCTCAGACAATTCACAACCCTGAACCGGTTGTCAGAGGGGCAGGAGATCCTGTGGCCCAGCCCTCTCAGGCCCAAAAACTGGATATTACACCGGCTTTGGCCCAGTTGATTGCTAACTCGATACAACAGGGGATTGCTCAGGGGTTACAGGAGAGGTCTTCCTCGAAAGTTTCCGAATATCTGAATCGCCAAGCCCCTTCAATTAGTTCTCAGCCCTTGCAGGCTTCTTCTCAGGCCCTGCCTCGGGCAATTTCTCCTTCCAGGGATAGCCAAGGCTCCCTTTCAGGCGAGGAAGAACAGGCCATTATTGACCAAGATCTGTCGGAGGATGAAGGCTTAGAGCCGGATCAGCCCTCGTTTGTAGGATTGTTCCGCCCTCAGATGTTTCGTTCCTTATTACATAAAGCTCAGATCACCACTGGTCTTGGCATCCCTTCGCCCTCAGACCAATCCCAGCCGGGAACTTCAACATCTTCTTCGGCCTTGTTTGACGTGCCTACAGTTCAAACCGAGATAGTGCCAGCCCCTAAATTGTTTGCAGACGTCTTGCAGAGGCAATGGAAGAACCCTAGCACAGGGCCAATCCCCAACAGCCTAGACAGACGCTTATTTAATTTGGCGGAGGAGTATGCTTCTCTCTTGCAGATCCCCTCAGTGGACACACCGGTGGTGGCTTTGACATCGTCCTCTCCCGCCTCGGGCCCAGCTGAGGAATCCCTACGTCCGGAGGAGAGAAGAGCGGAACGCACCCTCATCAAAGGTCATCAGGCGGCTGCCTGGTCCGTGCAGGCCTCATCTGCCGCATCGTTTTTTAACCGAGCTTCGATCCTCTGGTTGAAGCAGTTGCAGAGCCGTATTCCTCCTTCTGAGGTGAGAACACTACAAGACATTAATAAAATACTGGCAGCGGTAGAGTACTCGGCGGATGCCACTCTCTCTGCAGCCAGATTTTCGGCCAAAGCAATCGGTTCCGCTGTCACCTCTAGGCGCTTACTTTGGCTGAAATATTGGCAAGCCGACGTTCGTAGTAAGTGGCGCTTAGCGTCTTCACCATACTCGAGTGACAAACTTTTTGGGCCTGCTCTTGAGCCTCTCTTAATTGAGACCAGAGATCACAAGAAGATCTTGCCAGCTGTATCCCGCAGGTCAGAGGGGCGTTCGTCGTCTTCCTTTCGACGGCAGTCCTTTCGGGGCCCTGACTCCGGCTACTGGCAGCAGCGATCCCACCGACCCTTCCAACAACGTGGGAACCTTCAACACCTTACTCAGGTCAGACAAGGCCCTCGATACCCCCCTAGCAGAGGCCAAAGAAGTGGTAGGGGCCGTCCCTTTAGACGGTCTCGTTAGGAGGCCTTCCTCAGAACAGCTTGGGGGTCGTCTGACCCTTTTCTCCCAGGCTTGGGAGGATACAGTTCCTGATGAATGGGTTAGACGGACCATTAAATTTGGTCTTTCCCTGGAATTTTCATCTACTCCCCCTATTAGATTTATTCGTTGCCCTGTTTCCCTCAATGCTACTAAGAGGTCACTAGTGGAGAAGGCTATCCATCACTTGTTAGTTATAAGTGCCATCGAACCGGTGTCCCCCTCCGAATTTGGCCAAGGTTTTTACTCTAGACTCTTTTTAGTACAAAAGTCTTCCGGGGACTGGCGTCCTATCCTTGATTTGAAGTCCTTGAACCGGCACATAACTTATCGCCGGTTCAAGATGCATTCCTTACAAACAATTTTACTTTGCATTAGGGAAGGGGATTTTTTATCATCTGTGGATTTAACTGAAGCCTACCTCCACGTTCCCATCCTTCCCGAACACCGTAGGTTTCTCAGATTTTGTTATAACAACAACCATTACCAGTACCGGGCCCTTCCCTTTGGTTTGTCCTCGGCCCCTAGGGCCTTTACCAAAATAATGGCTGCCCTCATGGGTTATGTCGCCACACTCCCAATTAGGGTGTCCTTTTATCTAGATGATGTTTTGATCTTGTCAAGGTCTTGGCAGCAAGCGCAGGCTGACCTGGCTAGGACCCTTCAGATTCTCCAGGATCATGGGTTCTCAGTCAATTTGGCTAAGAGCCACTTAACCCCTTCTAATCGAATCCTTCACCTGGGAGCAGTAATTGATGAGGGCAGCCATTATTTTGGTAAAGGCCCTAGGGGCCGAGGACAAACCAAAGGGAAGGGCCCGGTACTGGTAATGGTTGTTGTTATAACAAAATCTGAGAAACCTACGGTGTTCGGGAAGGATGGGAACGTGGAGGTAGGCTTCAGTTAAATCCACAGATGATAAAAAATCCCCTTCCCTAATGCAAAGTAAAATTGTTTGTAAGGAATGCATCTTGAACCGGCGATAAGTTATGTGCCGGTTCAAGGACTTCAAATCAAGGATAGGACGCCAGTCCCCGGAAGACTTTTGTACTAAAAAGAGTCTAGAGTAAAAACCTTGGCCAAATTCGGAGGGGGACACCGGTTCGATGGCACTTATAACTAACAAGTGATGGATAGCCTTCTCCACTAGTGACCTCTTAGTAGCATTGAGGGAAACAGGGCAACGAATAAATCTAATAGGGGGAGTAGATGAAAATTCCAGGGAAAGACCAAATTTAATGGTCCGTCTAACCCATTCATCAGGAACTGTATCCTCCCAAGCCTGGGAGAAAAGGGTCAGACGACCCCCAAGCTGTTCTGAGGAAGGCCTCCTAACGAGACCGTCTAAAGGGACAGCCCCTACCACTTCTTTGGCCTCTGCTAGGGGGGTATCGAGGGCCTTGTCTGACCTGAGTAAGGTGTTGAAGGTTCCCACGTTGTTGGAAGGGTCGGTGGGATCGCTGCTGCCAGTAGCCGGAGTCAGGGCCCCGAAAGGACTGCCGTCGAAAGGAAGACGACGAACGCCCCTCTGACCTGCGGGATACAGCTGGCAAGATCTTCTTGTGATCTCTGGTCTCAATTAAGAGAGGCTCAAGAGCAGGCCCAAAAAGTTTGTCACTCGAGTATGGTGAAGACGCTAAGCGCCACTTACTACGAACGTCGGCTTGCCAATATTTCAGCCAAAGTAAGCGCCTAGAGGTGACAGCGGAACCGATTGCTTTGGCCGAAAATCTGGCTGCAGAGAGAGTGGCATCCGCCGAGTACTCTACCGCTGCCAGTATTTTATTAATGTCTTGTAGTGTTCTCACCTCAGAAGGAGGAATACGGCTCTGCAACTGCTTCAACCAGAGGATCGAAGCTCGGTTAAAAAACGATGCGGCAGATGAGGCCTGCACGGACCAGGCAGCCGCCTGATGACCTTTGATGAGGGTGCGTTCCGCTCTTCTCTCCTCCGGACGTAGGGATTCCTCAGCTGGGCCCGAGGCGGGAGAGGACGATGTCAAAGCCACCACCGGTGTGTCCACTGAGGGGATCTGCAAGAGAGAAGCATACTCCTCCGCCAAATTAAATAAGCGTCTGTCTAGGCTGTTGGGGATTGGCCCTGTGCTAGGGTTCTTCCATTGCCTCTGCAAGACGTCTGCAAACAATTTAGGGGCTGGCACTATCTCGGTTTGAACTGTAGGCACGTCAAACAAGGCCGAAGAAGATGTTGAAGTTCCCGGCTGGGATTGGTCTGAGGGCGAAGGGATGCCAAGACCAGTGGTGATCTGAGCTTTATGTAATAAGGAACGAAACATCTGAGGGCGGAACAATCCTACAAACGAGGGCTGATCCGGCTCTAAGCCTTCATCCTCCGACAGATCTTGGTCAATAATGGCCTGTTCTTCCTCGCCTGAAAGGGAGCCTTGGCTATCCCTGGAAGGAGAAATTGCCCGAGGCAGGGCCTGAGAAGAAGCCTGCAAGGGCTGAGAACTAATTGAAGGGGCTTGGCGATTCAGATATTCGGAAACTTTCGAGGAAGACCTCTCCTGTAACCCCTGAGCAATCCCCTGTTGTATCGAGTTAGCAATCAACTGGGCCAAAGCCGGTGTAATATCCAGTTTTTGGGCCTGAGAGGGCTGGGCCACAGGATCTCCTGCCCCTCTGACAACCGGTTCAGGGTTGTGAATTGTCTGAGAAGGATTGACCACCTCTATGTCAGTGGGAAAAACGGTGGCTGTATCAGGAATCCAAGAGTCCCCCGTGACTGAAATATCTGGGGAGAGAGGAGGTACAGGAGAGGCCTGCGACAAGGCAGCACTCCTGGCAGGGACAGGTGGGGGCTCAGGATTCGATGAGGCCTCTGGAGGATCTTTCGAGGAAGAGGAGGCTGCTTTATTAAATGCTTTCTCGATAGCCTTATGTCTTCGTTGCTCATCCTTAGCCCTAGATCTAGATTTAGATTTTGGGGCCTCCTGGGAGCTATGATTTCTAGGCCTCTTAGCTTGGGAGGTCGAGGCCTGCTCCCCTTCAGGATCTAACTGAAGCTGTGGGCGTTTATTCTTTTTTCCCTTGTGGGAAGGAATGGCGTCCGCCATCTTAGGAGGGACTGTAAAATGGCCGCTGGAAGAGACTGCCAAGAAGGCCAGAGGATCCCACAGACAAAGGCAGCTGAGATTGAGACAAATTGGCCCACGGATCTCCGAGGAGACGTACTCACTGCGTAGGACTGCAATGTAGAAGAGCTGGAAGTGTCTGTGCAAAGTGTTAGCCAGCCGGCCTAAGCACTTTGAAAAAGCGCGGGATCGCAAACGCGCTAAAAATAGCTAGCCGCTATTTCCCACAGAGCCGACGCTCCGCTCAGAGGCTTCTCCGCTTTGGCCCTCTCCTTTCCTTTTTTTTTTTTTTTTTTTTTAAACTAGGACGCAAGCCAGCCGGCAAGACGCCCCAAAGGCGCGGAAACACAGCGCGCCAATTAGCAGGGAGCCAGGCGATTCAGGGGCTTCTCCGCAGTTTTTTTTTTTTTTTTTTTTTTGAATTGGAGTGCAAGCCAGCCGGCAAGACACTCCCGGAGGCGCGGAGAAGCGTCGCGCTAATGAGCAGGCAGCCAGGCGATCCAAGGCCGATCGTAAGGGCTCCCTCGGCTGCCAGAGAAGAGAGGCCGCCGCGACAGAGCGAACTCGTGCGCGTCGGAAGAGGAATCACCGGCCGGTGATGTAACCTCAGGCGATCCCAGCGGAGCTAGAGCTACGACGCCGAAGAGAATCAAGCCTCGCCCCTGATGCCTTTAACTAAATCCTCTCTTTCTCAACTTATTTTATTTATTTTTTTTTTTTTAAGTGAACAGACTACCCTAGACACGACCGGTCTGGACTCGACCGAGTCGAAAAACTGACAGCCACGGTCAGGGGAGGGACTTCCTGTCTTTTTCAGCAGACCCGGTCCAATGACGACTCAACCAGGTCTCCACCCATCCTGACTGCCGTGCCCGACTGGAGGAGAAATGTTCTGTCAGCCAGAACCAACTCCTAGCCTGGCTGTCAATTCCACCACTATGTTCTCTGTGTTTGTGGAGCCACTCACAGAGACATTGAACTGGCCATAACACCTTCATGTCTTGCTCAGTATTTTTTTTTTTTAATTTGATTTATATGCCGCCCTTCTCCGGAGACTCAGGGCGGCTTACAGTGCGTTAAGCAATAGCCTTCATTCTTTTGTATATTTTATACAAAGTCAGTATTAAACTATTTGCTAAGGATTCCATTTATATTATTTATTATTACTCTGATCACATTTAATAACCGACTTTCTTAACACAAACATTCTAAAATTCATACCTATTGACTTTATCATGCACTTTCTCCAAAACCAATAAAGATATAATAAGAGTACTTACTCATTTTCACACATGGCTTAATAATTTACTGAGAAGCACAAATCTGCTCTGCGTATCTTGTGCCCATAAAAACCACACTACTCTTTTAAAATTTTGCAATCAGAATTCTGGCAAACACTTTCCCAGACAATTTTTAATCCTTCTGCAATGTTTCCATTCATTCTTACTACCTTAACTTTGTTTAGAGGAATAATAATTGCATTATGTCAGTTGTCAGGCACAGATTCAGTCTTCACACAAATGCTAAGTAAGTTGCACAGTTTTCCATAAGTAAAACAAACTCTTATTTTAATATTTCTCCAATTACTCCATCAGTACCTGCAATGGTGCTATTTTTCAATATTCGCAAAGCATTGTTTTTCATTATTTTTCCTTGAAAACTAACATTTACAGCATTCATTTTAATTACTTCCTTCAGCATATCACTATCACTGCCATAAAAATCCTATTAAGCATTCCTACACTGCAGTTTCACTCCAAATCATTTCATCCTTTTTATTTCTAATACCATTCACACTGTTGGAAGTTCCTTTTTTATGTTTCTTTAACCACTTCCAAAAAAAGTATTTATTTCCATCAAAACTGTTCTGTTTCTTCTGTTTTTTAATTTTAAAGGATTCCCTGTTTTTTGACTATGGTTTTGGTATGATCTTTTTTGTCTTTGTTTCATTCTCTTTGCAAACAATATTCTCTTGTATGAATGAAGTAAATAAATATTCAATTATTTCTCATTTGCAACTTTTTTCACTCCTTCATTCCAACATCATCTTTCATACTTCCAATTAGCATATTGCTGTAAGCATTTGTGGCACCTGCAATGTAATAAAATGGATCTTTTCTTAGATCCATTTCCCATTATTTTGTTGGAAGATTATTTTTGACCTTTTTTCACATAATACAGTGGTACCTTGGTACTCATTGTTAATTGGTTCTGGAAGGTGCAATGGAAGATTACCAAAAACAATGAGTACCAAACAAATGTTTCCCTTAAGGAATAATATAGTGAGTCATAAGGCAGTCAACTGACACGTTCTAGTTTGTGCATTGAATGCCAGACAAACAATGAGTACTGGAATTTCACATCAAAATGCATTGAGTACCAAATTTGATGAGTTTCAAAGCAGCTGAATAACAAGGTACCACTGTATTTGTGTCTTCTCTATCTGTAGTCATTCTACTTTCACTCATTTCTTTCCTTTTTTAAATGTTTTTCTGAAGATCCACTCTTAACACTGCCCCCCCCCCCAAAAAAAAGCTGCTCCTGCATCCAGAACTTCATCAGTCTTATATTTTTCACCAGTGGTGAAATGCACTTACCTTCACTACCGGTTCAAAAATGTGAGAGCACACGCCTCTTCTGCACATGCACAGAGGGTCAAAAACAGGGCGTAATGATGTCCCGGTAGGTGGGCGGAACCTCCCGCCACCAGCCCTACCACGAGCTGGATAGATCCAGCTGGATTTCACCACTTTCTTTCACTAATTTTCTCAATCAAATCTATTATATGTCTGGAATAATATTTCTTGCTTTGCTATGTATACATTTAAACAGAGTTATGGATGACCTTTTTCTAAATGGCTTCACACAGGAAGTCCATATTCACATTTATTTTGGGGTCGCCATCAATTTCTTTTGTACTTTCTTGTTTCATTTATGCCCAACTATTTGTGCCTGTGGAAACTTTTTTTGCCCTGCATTTCATCCTTTCAGAATGCTGTAAAATATTCTTCCAAACCCATCCTGGGTCTTTCATTCATTGAGTCTAACATGAACTATCCTTAACTTATGGATTCCTATTTTCAAACAAATTAATACATGACAACAAATCATCTTTATGAGATAAAAGTTAGCTTTCTCATTTATAATTAAACAAGAGCCAGCATGTATTCAATAATGCCACGAGACCATTTATGAAGCTATATTACATCTTATCCTTTTCTCTTGGTTTTACAGGTACATGCCTATTTTTACTCTTTTACTCCTCTAACATAAAAAGACACAATATTCATTTGCTGTGATCATCATCAGATGGGCCACTAATATTTATTTCTGACACTCTTCCTAGCTTTGTTTCATACAGGATTTCACCATACCTTTTTAGTAAAATAGAGTCAGTATTGAAAACTTTGCCACGTCGCACACAGTTTTTCTTGCTAATAGTAACTACAGTATTTTGGCATGTTTTCTCCAGTATGGGCCCACTTGGGAGTTTGCTCCCAAGCATGTCCATATGATTCTATGCAATCTCAAGACTTTCTTGAAAACCAAATTAATTTTGTTCAATTCCCACCAACTAGGTGGTAAATGCAGTGTACTGTCACATTCAAGATACAACTTAAATTATCTAAGTAATAAAAACTGTGGTTGCAGACAGCACAGATTAGATATTAGCATTATAGTATCTCATTTGTAAGCAAATTATTTTTATGTGCAATGGTCCCTCAGGTCGACATGAAGTCTATGGCTTTCCAAAATACCCACCAATAGTGCCACACAAGCAAATTCCCTCAGACAATAGTATATGTGGGTTCTGATATTTGGGATATGGGCATATCTGCAAATATTCTTATGTGTGACAGATTACTAAAATGATTAAGTGTGACAGACAGATCATTACCAAGGGACCCAGTTTAATTTCTGTTTCAGAGAGGAGCTGTTTCAGAGAATGGGTGCCACAGCAGGGAAAAAAGTGTTTTCCAGTATAAGCCTCCTCACTTCATAAACATTCATGGATGGATTGATCCTGTTTGGAGCAGGTAATCCTGCAAATACCTTAGTGCTAAACCATATGGGGCTTATAAGTAAAAACTAGCACTTCAAATAGTAAATGGATTAATCATATCTTAATAAATTCATAGAGAAACTTTCCAGTTGTTTTAAATATATATGTTTTGAAACATACTCTAATGGTCCAACCAACACTATTGTAAAAAATAAGTAAACCTGAATTCTCACTATTTTTAAAAAAAACCTGAAATTTGATTGTTCTTTGAAATCTATCCTGCATTTTTGGCACCATATTATCTGCACTAATAGTAAAATATCAGACAAACACAACTTCCATTACATCATGTACTGAGGTAAGGTTAGCACACAGGTTTAAATGACTTAATATAAGTTCACAACAGCCAACCTAGTACAATTCAAATTTACATTCTACGTAGAGTAATGAGAGTTGTAGTTCAATGTATTTGGGTGGTGGGGGAAGAACACAAACAATATTGAAGTTCTTTGGCCATTATCTACAAATCTGTCTCCAAATATGTATCTGTATAAATATGAATGGAAGAAGTGAAGATGAATTATTCCACTACAATACTGGTTATTTTTCAGATTTGTCAGTGCAGAATGAATTTTGTTTGCAAAATTAAAAATGATTGACTTAATTAATATATTAGGAGGAAAAAGCTTTACTGAATCCACACCTGCCTCCAACTTGAAAATGCCAGAAGGTTTTATAACATCATCATGCATCAGATACCACAACATATTCAGCAGCTCTCCTAATTAGACTATTAATTAAGATTATTTCCTGTTAATTTTATTGGTGTAAATAATATTAATAATTCTACTAAGCATCAACATCAACTGGCAGTAAGCATGCTAATCTCACTTTAATAACTTGTTATGCTTATAGCACAATATAACTCCCTTCCAAATGTACTGTACTCTCTATATGCTTTAGATATTCTTGAATTAATTATTTTGCTTCTTGTCAAAATAATAATGAACTCCTGCGGTGCTTTGATGGAAATCAAATACGTTGAAAAAGGATATGATGATGCAAAACATCCCACTAAAAGAACAAGATCACCCATGATTTATTTACTTAAATTAATAACGAGTAATAGAATTATATGACAAATGAAGATTATAACAAACATTACCTTCAGTGCCTGTACGGCAGAGCTAATGAAATATTTCAGAAAAGAATTAGTGTTGTGCTATAGAATTTGTAAGGACAGGAATTCTTACTGCTATTTCTGAATGTCACCTCCCAATTTTCAGAGCATTTAAACAGATTTTTCTTTAATAAACAAACAAATATTTAGGCCATAATCCTTCATCCAAGCAGAATCATTTAATTCGATGGATCTTATATTTGATTCACAAGGTTTCTTGTTAATACTGCTGCACTTAAACATTGTAGCTCTTTTTTATTATTTCCAGATGGAGCTAACTTCCTTTTCATACTGACAATTCACTAATTAATTCATTGATTTTAATTAATTCACTTTTAATAGTATATTATGACATTTGTACAGGTCATAAACCCAGGATCCTTTCTGAACATGCAAACATATACTGTTGCATACAATTAGTCTTCATAAAAGTGTTTTGTGTAACAGATAGGAACAATATTTAGATTTTCTACGGCTTTCAGTCTGGGGAGGGGGGACAAAACTAAAGACTTTTCAAATGAATCAAATCTGTAAGTCGAATAAAAATAACTTACCCTCTCTTAACTATGGAGTGGTACTAAATCATTGCAGGTTTTATTTGCTGAAAATGTAGTTAGTATTGTTAAGTTTAGGTGACCAGTGCATGGAGGTGATTTCTTCTTCCCCACTATAGTCCACTCTTCATACAAAAATAGCTAAAATTATTCTAGAAGAATAATTTCTCTGCAGAGGAAGAGATCTTTGTGTATATTGAAAGGAGAGACAAATACTCTCAGTGGACTCAGTACATTCTTATTTTCTAATTTTCCATTCCTATTTCTTTAAAAACAAATGCAGCCATCTAAAAGCACTGACATCAGCATTATCAGAAGCCAATCATCCCTTTTGTTAACTTCTATGTGCTTTGCGCTCTTAAAAGCAAAATATAAATGAAGAGGGTCCTTTCTATTTCTTATAAACTAATAAAATTGTAAGGTTCATATCTTTGCAACAGTGAAGTTCAGGCTGACGACCTCTAGGGAGTATTCCACAATTTTTTCTAATCACAGAGCCAATACCCTACCCCAAATAACAATGAATGCCGTTTTGAGAACGATCATTGTCTGGCTTCCTTTTTATCATTCCATGATCTGACCTTTAGAATCAGAGACCTTTAGAATCATTGTTGTAAAGCTCTTAAAGAATTGGGGCTTAGCACTTGAATGTCTCTGAACTGTTTCAAACATCTGTGTCTGAATAAAGAGAAGATAGAGGGAGGGAGGGAAAATATTTTATATTGTGAGTATTCTAAAAAGAAATTACATTATATGAAACAACTTGTGAAAGAGTCATGGAAAATGCAATGGTTTGCATTCCTGGTGCATGTTTTAATTTACCCTGTCTGGTAATAAGAAAAAATAAAATAAAAAAACAAAAAGTGTGACTATGAGCTTCTAGGGCTTTAAAATCAATTTACATCTGTATCCTATTATGGAGAAAATTATTCAAGATTAAATTAAGCTATAAGAAGTGTATATTTGATGTCTCGCCTAAACCTAATATGTCCAAGAATCAAAAATATTTCAATATGATACTGCAAAGAGGAGACATGTCTAGACGTGGATTAAGGTGACCTGGATACAAATCATAATTCAACTATCACTCTTACCTTCAGAGCAGCTGTACAAAACCTTCTAGAGGACACACCTACTTTAATGCTTCAAGGAGAGGTCCTTTGTTCATACCAACACTTTCTTTGAAGTACCTCTTCTGATTGTAAGCCATTTAGGGTTAGAAGTGACAAAGAAGCCACCAAAATAATTCAATAAGGGCATTATTTTTGGGGTACTATTTTTGGGGTGCCTAACCTTAACCCTAACCCTAACATAGGCATTCTATATGCAATCGATGCAATCACAAAAATTGACAATTCTAAAGTTCAGCCTCCAATTATGTGCCTTATTATTTAAGTGCTATAGTAGATATAATGGAAACAGTAACAGGAAAGCAACTCCCACACAAGAAAATATTTAAGAAACTCTTGTAGCGCACATCAAATTGAAAATTCTTCATAAATGACAAAGATCAAATCAATGCCTTATGGCAGTGTCTGGGTTCTGAAAACCAAGATATCTTCTGGCATTCTACATTTTAATCATGGACAAGGGTGAATGGGGAGGGGAGAACTGAAATTCCAGCTAAGAATATCTGCAATCCTCCACATGTTTCAGAATCTTGAGCGCTCAGGGCCTCAACTCTGTGCAATATAACTGGGAGACTGTGAGTTCTAGTCTCGCCTTAGGCATGAAAGCTGGCTGGGTGATCTTGGGCCAGTCCCTTTCTTTCAGCACAATTTACCTCACAGGGCTGATATTGTGAGGAAAATAGGAGGAGGAAAGAGTATTAGATATGTTCACCACTTTGAGTTATTTATGAAAATAATAAAGGCAGAATAAAAAACATAAAAATAAATCCCTATTTAGATTTTTCAATGCAACATAGAAGGATCAAGAGCTGGGCATGATTGGAATATGTATGTCTATCCCTTTGAATGCTTTGAAATTCATTACAATACCTACACTTGATGATATAAATGAGATCCCACTCCTAAAATAGCTGTTTCCAGCATTTTGTCTTCAATGTTTTTTAAAAAATTATGTCATTGTTTGATAATTATGGAACGTTTAAACAATTTGAATCTAAAATGCACTTTTTGTATTAGAAAAAAGAAAGTAAATCAGTTGGTATTTTCCCCATTTCCTCTACCATACAAACTCCTAGCTTTGATATTTTCACAGATCCACCTAGTTCAGAAGCTTCATGTCAAAGCATCAAAAGCAGGAATAGAGAGAACAGCCTCACAAAATTCTATGATCTAAGTAATTAATTGAACTACTGATGCATTGACATGCTGATGGGACTAGAATAACTTTTAATCCATTGCTTTATTGATAAACCCGGTAAAAACAATTAGAAATACCTATAATCATCAATTTATTTACTTTATCACACAGTCCAATAAAATACTAATGCATTGATATTACTCAAGTATTATTAAAATACCTTTTTCTTTCACAGGCATTCTGTGCTCCCAGCTCAATATCTTTCTACATTTAAGTAAGTCTCACCAAGTCTGATGACTCAGATACATGGGTTACTCTTCTTTTAAGTAAGGTTTGTGATCTAAACATACCTGGAAAATGAACAAGATTAAGTCTGTGGAACCCTCAGTCACCTCAGTCATCCCATTCACTCTCAGTCATGAGTGAAATACACAAAAACAAAGAAAAATGAATATATTTTTTGACCTAGAACATCAAATTAATCTGATATTGACAAAGCTAAACAAAGTTAATGAAGTAGAAACTTGGGTGATATACCACGAAGTAATTTCAGGGCTTTAGAGAAAAATTGGAAATTTTAAAAAATACATCTGGAACCTAATAATAGCCCTATTACATCATAGCAAGGTGCAAAATTCCATGTCTCAAATGCCCAACTAGATGTTGGAGAGTGGTCACAAATTGGATATGGCAACAGGCCCATTTGTGCTTATTGGTCCTTTGCAACTCTATGTAGAGGTATGTTGCCCTGAATCCAGGGAGAACATTAAGTCTTCAAGAATGAAAGAGATACCAGTTTAACAGAATTTATTCAAGACAATGCACTGCTGTAGTGTTGCCAAGAAAACGAAGTGGACGTATCCAGTCACCAGTCAAACTTGATTTGAGGGAAATTTTACTTTTAATGATAACACAAGTGAAAGAAATGAGTTCAGTTTGAAATGGAAACTGAAATTTTTAGATGCACATCTGTGTTTCCAGCACAACATATTGTTTTAGAACTGTACAGGTTTTAAAACACAGAGACTATAATCTGATTCTTACCTGTATATATCTCATTCAAAAGTATTAGATTGAATAATTTCCACCTGCATATGTAAATTTTGTCCCCCAGAAACGGGTTATGTTTAAATGTGATAAGTATGTCTCATGAAGAACAAGGAGGCTCTTTCCCCTATAAGGCTGAATTTTATACAGGATTCCCTTTGCTAATTTTAGAAATGCTAGTGCTTATTAAACATTATAACCAGGAATAAAATTGATTTTCCATCTAAAATAGTGCACTTTAAAAAAAAATTGACCATTCTTTTGTCTCATATCTAGAGCAGCGGTAAGAAAGATGTATTACAGATATTGATGTATTAAATATGTATTAATGTTTATCAAAAGGCATCTTGTAGCATCTTTTCCAAAGTATTAGCATACTTAGAATCTGAAATATGAAATGTCTTCATTTAAATACCGTTCTAAAGATTTTGATTAGAAATTTAATTAATGCATTTAGTGAAGAAAACTGCTAAAATAACAGGGAGGAAAAAGGGTCCACCCCCCTTATTTTCTAAATATTTTTAAACATTCAAGTTTTAACGTCCTTTTGCTTAAGCAGAATTTTGAAAATCCACACCTCTTCGATAAGAAAACAAAATTGTGAATCTAAGGCATTTATACCTCTCCCTTTCATCACAACTGGGACTGGCTCTTAAGGTAAAGCTATCAATAGTAAATGGTAAAAGAGGGTAAAGGAAGTGAAGAAGCCCCAGGCACCTCTTCTATAAAGGCTGTTTAGTCAATATGAAACTATTATGACTCTTGACATCTGTTCTAATTTCCCTTGCAGGTATCAGAGCAGAGCAGTATACAAACTGCTCTAAGATGGAAGGAATCTCAGAGTCTTTGGCTGATGAGAACAAGATAAAGCTCCAAGACCCGGGAAATTTAAAAATCATACTGTTCAAGAGGTAGGCAAGGAAAAGAGAAGAGAGATAACCATGGCAAAGTTGAACAGGCCAACCTAGGAGGAAGACGGAAAGAGAAGGGCTGAAGGAAGACCAAAGCAGAGAGGAAAGAGAAAGGGAGGCACGTGAAATTGTCTCAGGAAGGAGAACAGAGAACTGTGAATACTGAATAGGACAAAAAGCTGGAAAATATTCAAACATCCTGGCAGTGGTGCCTGTATGGCCAGATCTGAATGTAGGTGAAAAACCAGTGGTTGGTTTCTACTGGTTC
Source organism: Pituophis catenifer annectens (assembly GCF_029215685.1). NCBI lineage: Eukaryota > Metazoa > Chordata > Lepidosauria > Squamata > Colubridae > Pituophis > Pituophis catenifer. The sequence continues at coordinate 244,822,604 of NW_027256881.1, read as the reverse complement.
ATCCCGGTTTGGGCAAACTGGTAGTGGTGGCGGTGGGAGGCTCTGCCCACCCGCCCAGATGTCAACATGGATGCTCTGCGCATGCGCAAAAGCACCACATGTGAGCGAAGCAGGCGCACGCGCACACTCACAATTCCGAACCGGTAGAGAAGGTAAGTGAAACCCACTACTGTGAAAAACCCAAGGTCTCCCTGTGATGTTCTCTACAACAAACTGTAAATGGAATCAGTTCTGTTTGTGGCATACACAATTTCAAATAAAGGTGTTTTCCAAATGTCAAAGCCAGTGAACTGAGCATAGTTATTGTTTATGGAGAAGTAAATATATTATACAACTGTAACTTCTGGATTACATTAATCACAGAAAAAGGCTATGCTTTGTTTCAGGGTTTAGCATGCAAATGCAGTTATCATTTATGTTCCTCCTGAACTTTTCCAAAAACTCTGCCAAATTTGTAGGCAGAGTAGGCTGGACAATTTCCATTAATTTTTGCATAGGAAGGAGAAATTATATAACAATTTCCCAAGGGTAGGATTCCTTCTTGGTTGTTACAACCCCACCACTACTGAAAAAGATCAATGGAAAGGATTCCCACTTGCCAGCTTCCTTTGGGAATTAAAGGACCCGTGAGACAATTGTAAAATGGAAGAGCAAACATTCACACAGACGTCTTTGCCACCTCATAAACAGTAATTACAAGAGCATCACTTGAAAGAATGTCAAAGCCTAACTTTTCCTATCACCTTTCTTTATAAAACTTTCTTTTACCCAAAACTCCATTCTTTTTCTGGCACTTTCAATCCATATGACCTTCATTGTTTTTTTTTTTTAAAGAGGCACTATATAAGTAGCTATTCCAAGTGGCTGGCATTTTGGCAGTGAAAGTTTTTTTTTTTCCTTGCACAAAAGGCACAAATCTGGAAAAAAATAAATGATTTAAAATTGCCATCAATCTTGATAATGTACAATGCAACCAGAGAAACGCCAGCTTCCAAAAAGGCTATACTGTATGTGCTGCCTTGCATACAGGTCAGTTCAAGCAAAATGTCACTTGAGAAGTAGTATTGTTATAGCTAAGAGTTCTGTTTGCAGGTGGCACTTGGTCTTGGATAAAATAGTTTTTTGGTTTAATTAATTGACTTTCAAGTCAACCTAAGTAGACAAAAATACTTGTAAAGTAGTAGATCAGAACTTTATAAACAACCCACAATTAGCAAAAAACAAAAAACCAAGCACCTATTTACTCTGAAGATCTGTATTGTAGTCAATCAACAGGAGAACTAGTGAGAGCCAAGAGAAACACAAAATATATAGGCTAACACCTTCACAAGAAACTCTAGTGATAATCTTCCTTTTCAAGATAGCCATAGATGCAAGGCAAGATTGGAATTCTTAAAACGTTCTTCATTTTTCTGTTTTTAAAACTTCATTGTATATTTAATCCACTTGATAAACCCATTCTTTGGGTGGGTTGGCTAAAAGTAGAACCATAAAAAGCAAACATCAATGTATGTATAAATAAGATACTAAAAATACAGAATCACCAATTCAATACAAAGAGTATTGTCTGCAGAATCGACACTATAATTTATATTACAGTATAAAAATTTTAAATGGCTGAGAGAAGATGAGTGTTTTTGTCGGGTACTGAAAAGATAACAATTTGAGTGCCGAACAAATCCCTTTGAGAAGAGCATTACACATATGAAGCAGCAGGATGGAGAAGGTTGCTCTATTATAGGCATCCACATTCATTCATTCAGATAGAATATCCAAGAAAGATCTCCCCAAGATGATTTGAAGGTATGAGCTACTAAATTTCAATGGAGAGAATCTCTAAGCCCGTGATGGCGAACCATCAGGTGGCACGTATAGCCATTATCAGTGGGCACGTGAGCTCAGCTCTGGCACACCAGCTGATTTTCGGGCCTTCTGGCCCCACCAGATGTAAGGAAACAGACTGTTTCCTGCCTCCAGAGGGCCTCGGGAGGTGGTGGGGAAGGCCCGTTTTTTTGCTGTCCCCAGGCTCCAGAGCCTTTCTAGGAGTCTGGGGAGGGCGAAAACGGCTCCCCCCCCGAGGCCCTCCAGAGGCTGGAAATGGCCCATTTGCCAACTTCCAGTGGGACTAGAAATGGCCCGTTTGCCAACTTCCGGTCCTATCAGAAGTTGGCAAACAGGCCGTTTCTGGCCTCCGGGGGGGAGGGGAGAGGCCATTTTCGCCTTCCTCAGACTCCTAGAAAGGCTCTGGAGCCTGGTGCCAGGAGCGGGGGGAGTGGGGGGGGGGGTTGCACATGCGTGCGTGGGGTGCATAGATTTATGGGTGTGGGCGTGCGCGCCCCCCACTCCTGGCACGCGATGGCAAAAAGATTAGCCATCAGTGCTCTAAGCTATTTAGGATGTGGCTTGGGAATCAATGCTGTTGGCCCAGCAAGAACATCATATGATAACACTAATTTTTCTCTACTAATAGCCTAGCCTAGTCTTTTGCGATCTATCTAAAAGTTCCAATATGATTGTAGCTCTATATGCAAGGTAGACATAATGGCCATTTTAAATGAGGATAAAGTAGTCTAAAGTGCAGCTAAAGTCATATTAGAGGAGCAATAAAGCCCTTCTCCTTTCCTATAAATGAGAGCAGCTCAGTCCAAGTAGAACACGCAATTTATCGGTGAGAGATTTCTTTTAGACACTGTATTTTAAAATTTTATTTGCAACCAGAGGTTTTGGCAAATCTTTTAGGCATGAATCAGAACTAGGAACATATTTCAGAAGAAATGCTTCTGAAATTTCCAGGCTATTTGAGGTTACAGAAGGGGTCCCAACCACTGGGCCGTGGGCCGTTCGGAACCAGGCCGCACAAGGGGCTGGCAGGCAAGGGTGTGTGCGTGAAGCTCTACTTGTGCAAATGACAGATGTGCATGCTAGCACACATGCCCACCGCTCACACAGAACCATCCTCTCTCTCGTTCACCCCCACTCCGCTGGCCAACCAAGCCAGAAAGGTTGGGGATTGTTAGGTTACAGAGTCCCATTTTCCAAGAAAGACAGCTTTGTCTCCTTTGAATGAGAATAGCTTTTGATGGCTCCCATCACACTCCAAGTCACCTGGTCAGCTTTAGGGTTTGGTGCTTCTGCTAGGAGTACATTGCCAGTTTATTTTCAAACTATATCATTAATTCATTCCATTTCTTTATCAATAAGCAGATTTTTTTTTTTTAAAAAAAAAAGATCAATAACTGCTTTAAAATACTTTAAATGTATTTTTCAAATATATGATGTTTTTGCAATTTAAATGGAGATTTTAGTTACAAATGAATATCTTAAAATGCCTGCCACAGGATATATGCACCAAACCTTGAACTCAAACTTTCGGTATAAAGCAACTCTAATTCATGTATGTGCACAGCATATTATACAAGCTTAATATATGTATAATTTTTAAACCTACCTTAATTGGTTTCAACCTACCTATGTCTTAATTCTAGAGTTAAGAAAGCATTTATAGAACTTAATGCAATTCTCTCTCTCTCTCTCTCTCTCTCTCTCACTCACTCACTCACTCACTCTCTCCTTCCCTCCCTTCCTCCCCCTCTTCCCCCCTCTAGAATAGAATAGAATAACAGAGTTGGAAGGGACCTTGGAGGTCTTCTAATCCAACCCCCTGCTTAAGCCGGAAACCCTACACCACTTCAGACAAATGGCAGCTGTTCTTTTTCTAGCTGGTCAGCTTTGACCTTACCCACGTCTACCATTTCCAATACACTTCTCCATATTGGTTTGTAATTAGTCATCAGTATGTTTTAATAACTTTTTTCTCTTCAGTATGCTTCTTTGAACTGTACCCTACAGCTCCCTTCAGCATTACAAACAATGCCTAAGTCAAGATTACCAGCCCACACTGCTCTTTACTAAAAACTCATGTTCAACAGCCACTTCTGTTTCCTCTACTTTTCAAATGTCTATTCCACATCTTCCCTTAGAGTTCCATATTACATTTTTAAGATTCCCTTTGATTCTGGTCCACTGCAGTAGTCCCTCCTTCTATCCTGTTCCTAAAATAATATGTGAAAACAGACTAAAAGGATACTTAGCTTCTTTCTTCTCCTTCTCCCCTTAGCATGATGATGCTTATTGCTGTGTTGACGATCATTCATAATTGTATCTTATATCTAGTTACTATCCCAACTAAGAAAGTTATTTTATGTGTATATGTGTGTTATGTATGGGTTTGGGTCAGGGGTGAAATCCAGCAGGTTCTGACAGATTCTGGAGAACCGGCAGTGGAAATTTGAGCAGTTTGGAAAACTGACAAATACCACCTCTTGCTGGCCCCAGAGTGAGGTGGGAATGGAGATTTTGCAATATCCTTCCCCCAGGAGTGGGGTGGGAATGGGGATTTTGCAGTATCCTTTCCCTTCCTCGCCCACCAAGCCACGCCCACCAAGCCACACCACGCCCACCAAGCCACACCCATAGAACCGGTAGTAAAAAAAATTGGATTTCACCACTGGTTTGGGTAGATATACACTTTCTCTTGAGCGCAGGCAACAGAATTTCATTTTTAATGTGGGCCCGTAAGTACACAGTAAAATAATGACAATAACCTTCTCTTCTCTTCTCTTCTCTTCTCTTCTCTTCTCTTCTCTTCTCTTCTCTTCTCTTCTCTTCTCTTCTCTCTCCTCCTCTCCTCACTCGTCTGAACAATATTAGCACCACACAATCATTTTCAAACTTGTCACTTGTTAAAATATTCACATATATTTACTACAAAGGACTAAACTTTTCTCACTACATGTTATTTGTTTAATATTCACAGACATAGCTTGTACGAGAGCCAGGCCAATAAAACTGCCTCTCTGCATCCAAAGCAGGCAAAATGCCATTATTCAACAATGTACTTAATTGCTACTAGGCATTTTCAATTGGATGAAAGCCAAGAGTGATACACACACACACACAAAAAAAACCCTTGGCCATTTCTCTGCCCAACTGCACAGAATACAAAACACCTAAACACACTATGCTCAAAAGCAATAATTAAAAACTAGTTAACAAGTTTTTGATTAAAAAATGTATTTAAAATGTATTTACAGGGGAAAAAAGTTCTTAAAAGAATCCAACATTCATTTAATTTCATAGAATAATGTTTTAATTATCTGGTAAATGCTTTTTTTAAATTGACGTCCACAATAATTTGCCTCAATTTTTATTTGTAGTTTTTCTTTCAAGCACAGAAGTAAAAAGTCACCTATTTCATGAAAAAGAAATACTGAAGTTCAAGAGTCATGGCTATCAATCCGTGTCACTCCACTATACACCACAACATTTCTGCTACACTCTGAAGGCAACATTATCATCATCATTATCATCAAAATTTATTCCCCCCCATCTCATTTTAAAGTGACTCTATGTGGCTTAGAGCCATGATGGTGAACCAATGGCATGCATGCCAGAGATGGCACGCAGCGCCCTCTCTGATGGCACATGAGCCATCTCCCCAGTTTAGCTCTGCTGCGCTTGTGTGGTCTTCAGGTCTCTGATGTGCATGCGTGGGGTGTGTGTGTGGGGGGACCACACATGCACAGGGGACAGAGTGCATGCGGGGGACCACACCCATGCATGGGGGCGGGATGCATGCACGGGGTCCACGCATGCACAGCATTTTGGGGGTTTGGGCACACGGGCTTTGGACACTCGGTCCAGAAAAGGTTAGCCATCACTGGCTTAGAGCATACTATGGGATCAGAAGTGCAAACAAAGAACTCCTTCTCTTCCTATTTCATGAAAAACTGATATCTATTTTCTGAAATCTCCGGTTTTGTGCAAAAGAGATGCCATTTCAGTGCGGTATAAAAACTCCAACGAATAACTTCCAGGAGGGTAATAGAACACCTACGTTAAGTCCATACTCTGTAACTCTGGCCATATTAAATTGGACATCTGGTCAGCTTATTTTCCTTATGGGGATTTTCCAACTTAGATGCCTTAAAATATACATTACAGCGTACCATAATGGCCTCATTAAGGGGAGAATTTGCTTTTTTGTCTAAAAGGTTTTTTTCCCCTCTTGCTATCGCTTCTGGAACATCTAGCTAGAGTCAGAGGTGGGCGTCAGTTACTGTAACAACCAGTTCGTCAGGAACTGAAAATGTGAGTGCATGCCACTGGTTAGAGTAATTTAGGCAACATGCACTCTGTGTGGCAAAATACAGAAGATGTTTTCAAAAACATGGGGATTTTAAAAATATATATTGGACAGATTTCAATGAATGATCTACCATCCCCTGCATACATAAGTTGACTTAGCATTTAAGAATCATACTATTTATCTAATAGTTCAATAGATATACGGTATAGGTAGTCCTCGATTTACAACAGTTCATTTAGTGACCATTCAAAGTTACAACAGCACTGGATAAAGTGACTTAGGACAATTTTTCAGTTACAATCCTTGCAACATCCCCATGGTCATGTGATCAAAATTCAGATGCTTGGCAACTGTTACATATTTACAATTGTTTTATCCCGGGGTCATGTGATCATCTTTTCTGATAAACAAAGTCAATGGGGAAGCCACTTAACAAATGTCTCACTTAACAAGAGAAATGTTGGGCTCAATTGTGGTCATAAATTGAGGACTACCTGTATACTGAACATGCTTCAATATATGTTCTTGTATTTTATTATTGAAGTGTCTTTAAATAGAATGGAATAGAATAACAGAGTTGGAAGGGATCTTGGAGGTCTTCTAGTCCAACCCCCTGCTCAGGCAGGAAACCCTACACCATTTCACACAAATGGTTATCCCAAGGGTCAGCAACCCGCGGCTCTGGAGCCGCATGCGGCTCTTTGGACCCTCTGTCGCGGCTCCCTATCCCATTGCTGGTTGGCCCTGCCCTTCGCCCCTCTTATTTTTTTTTGGGACTCCAGCCCGAAGCAGCAGGAAGCAAAGGCTGCCTTATGTGCAAATGTGGCAGGAAAGCAGGTACAGGGTAGCTTCGCTCCTGCACTCTCCTCCCCTCCTGAGCCGGGAGCATGCGCATGTGCGGGGAGACCCTCCTCAAGTGAGTGCCAAAGTGCAGCAAAGGTGCGTGCGGGGTGGGCGGCCGCTCGCTTAGGAGGGTCTTAGCAGGACGCGGCTTCTCTCCTGCACTAATGATCTGGCCAGTGCAGGAAAGATGGCATGTCCTGTTAAGACCCTCCTAAGCGAGCGGCCGCTTGGGCACTCGCTTGGGGATGGTCTCCCCTTGTGTGTGCCCACTCCCGCCTCAGCCATGGCAGGCCAGGGCATCACGAGAGGAAGGGGGAGGAGGAGGACAGTCGCCCGAAGGGAGGGGGGAGAGGGACACACACACATATATACAGAGAGAGGGGGAGGGAGGGAGAGAGAGACATAGAGACACATAGAGTGATACATAGAGAGGGGAAGAGAGAGAGAAAGAGAGAGAGAGACAGAGGGAGAGAGACACGGGGGGAGAGAGGGAGAGATAGGGAGAGGGGGGGGAGAATGGTTTTGTGGCTGGGTAGGCATGGCTGGGGGGGTCATGTGACTGGGTAGGAGTAAGTGACATTGAGTTGGCCACACCCACCCAGGTTTTGTGATTCCGGTATGTTTTTTTTCTGTGAGAAATGAGTCCAAGTGGCTCTTTGAGTATTTAAGGTTGCCGACCCCTGGGTTATCCAATACTTTCTTAAAAATTTCCAGTGGTTGGAGCATTCACAACTTCTGGAGGCAAGTTGTTCCACTTATTAATTCTTTTAACTGTCAGGAAATTTCTCCTTAGTTCTAAGTTGCTTCTCTCCTTGATTAGTTTCCACCCATTGCTTCTTGTCCTACCCTCAGGTGCTTTGGAGAATAGCTTGACTCCCTCTTCTTTGTGGCAGCCCCTGAGATATTGGAACACTTCTATCATGTCTCCCCTAGTCCTTCTTTTCATTAAACTAGACATACCCAGTTCCTGCAACCGTTCTTCGTATGTTTAGCCTCCAGTCCCCTAAATGTTTTAAAATAAAAGAACACAAAGCCTGAGCATGGCTTTCTCTCTTATACAAATAACAACTCAAATAACAACTCAACAACATGAGAGCCATTTTGATCCAGTGGGAGACCATGAGTTCTGATCCCACCTTACATAAAAGTCAACTGGGTAACCTTGGGCCAGTCACTCTCTCTCAGCCCAACCTGCCTCACAGGACTGTTGTTGTAGGGACAATAGGAGAAGGAAGGTCTGTTGGATATGTTCGCTGCCTTGAGTTAAAGATGGGATACAAATAAATAAGCAAACTATAAAACAATCAAACAAGCTACTCTGGGAGGTTGATAAGAATATTTTTTTAATTCCAAAAATAGAAGTCCTATCAGAAAATATCAGTCATGGTAGAAGTTCATCTATTCACAACATTTGGATTACCATTATTGATCTCCTTAAAAAGGGAGAAGCAGAAAAGTATGTTGTTTTATTGAATATGTTCTACAGAATGCAACATCAGAAGTTATTTATATTCCTTTCTTCCATTCTCCATAACACATACTCTGTCTCAAAGGGAAGGATCAAGAACTACAAGTAATTAGATTTGTAGGGAGAGCACTTTTCCATGAACTCAAGTCAAAACCACTTCATAATATTTTCTTCTTTTATTCAGGACTTTTTTTGGGGGGGGAAAGGAAAAACAAAAGAGAGAAAAAGGGCAAAAGTCCACTGTCCACTGCTTCATACTGAATGTCCATCGACCCAACATTTCCTATGATAGGCAACTAAATCCCTCTAAGACAGAGGTCTTCAAACTTGGCAGCTTTAAGACTTGTGGACTTCAACTTCGAGAATTCTCCAGCCAGCTCAGCTCAGCTCAGCTCAGCTATGCTATGCTATGCTGGCTGGAGAATTCTGGGAGTTGAAGTCCACAAGTCTTAAAGCTGCCAAGTTTGAAGACCTCTGCTCTAAGATATCCACCAGAGTGGTACAAAGATAACAGTCATTGCCAGTTACCACACACACACACACACACACACACACACACACACACACACACACAAATGTTATGTTTAAAGCATTCACACCCTGGCCAGTGTCTCTTTTCACTTTTACCATGGGGCAGAAGACACAGAAGTATAGCCAGCCGGACAAACAGGTTTAAAAACAGCTTTTACCCATGGGCTGTCAGACTCCTCAACACAATATAGCACCACAAACAGATCAATATGATGAATTTCACTGGTGCCAGTGTAGTGTGTAATATGTATATACTGTGTTTCCCTGAAAATAAGACCCTGTCTTATATTTTTTTGAACCCCAAAATAAGTGCTTGGCCTTATTTTCGGAGAGGTCTTATTATTTTGGGGCGCATGGAGCAAGATGGGGCTCCTCTTGCCGTCTTACCTGATTTCCAACTCTGTCTCCCTAACCTTAACCAGAGCAAATGGCGGGGACCGGCTGTGCATGCATTTAAATATTTTCGGAGAGGGCTTATTTTCAGGGAGGGCTTGTTTTAAGGGGGGACTTATTTTACTGCATGTGCTCAAAAGCCTGATTGGGCTTATTATCAGGGGATGTCTTATTTTAGGGGAAACAGGGTACCATGATATAAGCTCATACACCAGAGTAATATACATGTTGCACAGAATATGACGTACATATGGAAACATATGATTAGGTTTTTTTCCTAATTACTTGTATAAGAATTATTCTTTATATTATTCATGTTGTCTTGTATTCTTGTATGGACTGCACCAGTAGAGGCTAAACCAATTATATTGTATACATGATGTACAATGACAATAAACGCTTTGACATTTGAAATTTAGCTTATGTACAAGCAGAGATATAGCTGTGGCAAAAATGTTGGAAATGGTTGCGGGTTGAATGTAAACATAGGGCTGGGATCTATAGAAGTTGAAGATAACAGTACTACTCCTCTGAGGATGTGACACAGTGTTTAGTCTTTGTGTTGTGTTTCCCCACTACCTTGTTGTTGTATCTATGTATCTTTGTATGTATCTGTAAACTAGGAAACTCAGGGTGGGCTATATATGTTTCACTCTGGACTAGTACTAGGAGGGAGGGGTTTTGAGAATGGAACAGCCAGCATCATTCGGAGTTGCAACCCTCTTCATCTCCAAACAGGATGATCTGGAAGGGGAAAAAAATCACCCTCAGCTATATTTAGAACATTTTTACACTCAATCAATTTCTCACCACACCAACTTTGGTTCCATTCTGTTGTTTTTCAAAAGATTAATGATTGATTTGGAATGGGATGGGATGGGATGGATGGAGAAACAGACAGATTAGGTAGGTAGGTAGGTAGGTAGGTAGATAGGTAGATAGATAGATAAACAGGATACTGTAGATAGTTTTGTCCCTGGGATTGTGTATATGCAGACACACATATTTTTTTTATTATTATTATTTATTAGTTCAATTTATATGCCACCCTTCTCCGGAGACTCAGGGCGGCTTACAATGCTTTAAGCAATAGCCTTCATACTTTTGAATATACCTGCTTAGTAGAGCGTTTTGCCCCCCACCCCCCAAGCGGTGTTCTATTTTATACAGTCAGCTTATTGCCCCCACAAACCGGGTCCTCATTTTACCTACCTCGAAAGGATGGAAGGATGAGTCAACCTTGAGTCTGGTGAGAATTGAACTCACAGTAATTGCAGGCAGCTGGCAGCTAAGTGCTACTTTAACAGCAGTTTTAGTCTGCTGCACCACCAAGGCTCTTTAAAATATATGACATTATGGGTTTAAATTAACCCTATAACCCCAAAATGGCTTCCATGGTAGGGTTCTGCTGTCAGCCATTCCAGCATCTCAGGAACTGATATATATATATATTTGTGGGCAGATGGGCCCAAGCCCTTCCAAAGTACTGGGCTGTAGCCACCCACCATTTTTATATCTAAAAGGGTCATGCAGCCCAGGGGTGGGTTCTAAATTTTTTTACTACCGGTTCTGTGGGCGTGGCTTATTTTGTGGGTGTGGCTTAGAGGTCATGTGACTAGATGGGCGTGGTTAGTTGGTCAGAGTCATTTCTGGAAGGTCCTCGCACTTACGACCAGTCCTTGCACTTACGACCCGACTCATTTGTTTGCTTTTAACACTGATCAGCTGTAGGACGGCCCTTTGAAGCCCCTCGGCAAGAGTTTAAACAGTTTTTTTCCCTCTAGTCATCAGCTGGGACTCAGGAGGCAGCAATAGATTGGGGGTGGGGGGTGGGAGGGCGGGGGGGGGGGGAGAACCGGTTCGGTGACGTCATATCATCACCGCTACCGGCTCGGCCGAACCGGACCGAACCGGGAGGAACCCACCACTGATGCAGCCCATGTGGGCTCAAAAGCATTACTGCAAACCCAGATGCATTTTAAAGCCAGGACATTGCAATGTTTTGTAACAATAAAGACTTTCTTTTTAATGAAAAGAACCTTGGAAATAAATAAGTGAGGCTGGATGGGAAGCCTGCTTTATTACTATTTTAACATAAACTCAAAGTATTAGTTAAACGGTTCTTAAAGTTTTTAAAGAAATTAATGGGAACCTCCTTACATGATCAGTGCAAGCTTGTTTAGAGAATAAGAATAAAGAAAAAAAAAAGGGCATACTTATAAAAAGCATGCTGCTGGATGAATTCCTGCTCCAATAAATGGATCCGTTTTTATCTGCATATGTAAGAAAAAGACTCAACAATCTGGTGTAAACTGTTTTTTTTTCCCCAGTTGGTTTGCTCTTTAGTGCAATCTCCTTAACACCATTGTGAATAGCAGGGAGTGGTCTAAAAATTGTCTTTTAATTCAAGACAGACTGCATGTCACCCCTGTGAGACCTTCAGTCTTCAGACTAACAGCTGATGTCTCTGGGAACAAAGACCAGGTAAAAGTCAAAATGACAGCTTTCTGCAAAAGGGCAATGTGATATTTAGCCTTTGAAACTGAAAGATCCACAAAACTGTAAATTACTTTACCTAAAATAATAATAATAATAATAATAATAATAATAATAATAATAATAATAATAATAATAATAATAATAATAATAAAAACTCTTCCATCTCACCAAAACATACCTGCACCTACAAATGGATTCATCAGCAAATTATCTGCTCCAGAATTCAAGGAACAAATGCTGAATAGACTTTTGCAGCTTACCTATTTGGAATCAATCCAACTGCAGCAATGCATTTCTATGTATTTCATGAAAGAGGTAGACTTATATTTCCTAGCATCAGTCTCATCTGCTGCAATTTTACTATATCTTTCTTACTCTTTGCCTTCAAACTCTAGCTTCCCCCTCCCTTATTTAGTGGACAGCCACTGACCTCTGTGGAAATTATCTGTTGGTCCCATCTTTCCTTCTCATCCCGCACTACATTTTAATTGTAAGCAAGAAAGATACATTTACTCTATGTGACGATTCATTCAATCATCATCTTCTTTTAATGACCCCATAATCCTTTGTGGGGTGGGCAACTGAATGGAGCTAAGTGTTTACTGGCCAGATGCACTTCCTGTCACCAATGTGGAGTTCTATTCAGCAAATATATTTTCATCATGCCCAGAGAGAGAAATATCTGCCTCTACCTAGGATTGAACTCACAATCTCCTGATTGTGAGGCAACAGCTCCACCACTAGGCCACTGTATGTGACGATTCATTCACTGACCATTTGAAATTACAACATTGCTGAAAAGAATGGACTTCTGACCATTGCTTAGTTACATCAGTCACAAGTTCAAAACTTGGACAATTGGCAACTCACCCACACTTAAAATTGTAGGGACTATTCACCCATTCCTCCCCTATCTCTGCTCTACTTTCAGGAGACAATGAAGATATGAAGACCAAATATAGTAAGTCAAGTCATCAGTGGAAATACAAGTAGTCTTCAACTTACAACAGTTCATTTAGTGAGTGTTCAAAGTTACAATGGCACAGGAAAAAAGTGACTTATGACTGATTTCCACACTTATGATTGTTGCAGCATCCCCATGATCACCTGATCAAAATTCAGACGCTTGGCTACTGACTCATATTTATGACAATGGCAGTGTTCCAAGGTCATGTGATCACTTTTTGCAACCTTCCGACAAGCAAAGTCAATGGGGAAACCAGATTCATTTTACAAATGTGTTACTAACTTAACAACTACAGTGATTCACTTAACAACTGTCGCAAGAAAGGTTTAAAAATGGGACAGAATTCACTGAACAACTGTCTCGCTTAACAGCAGAAATGTTGGGTTCAGTTGTGGTCATAGGTTGAGAACTACCTGTAGCCTTACGTACTGTACACTCACATGAGCATATGCTTAGGCTACTTTTCATGCTTCTTTGGCAATTCTGATTTGAAAACCAAGAAAAGAAGCAAAAAAACCCCCCAAACCCCATTAAACTGAAATTCTAACAAGCGAATCAACATTCACAATACCAAGAACAAATATCGTATTCTCACCATTCTCTCACCTTAAACAAGACATTTATTAAGGCATGGCCCAATGGTCCAGGTCAATTATTGTGAAAAGGCCAAGGCAGTAGATGTCAAATGAAAAACTTTCTGCCTCATTAAAGGTGAAAATAAAAGAGATTTCAGCAACAAAAGACTCATGCGTTTTCTGATGGGATTCAAGATTTGCTATTGATTTTCAGAGTTAAGGCACTTAGTTCTTCTTACCTCATTGAAAAGTCATTTCATCATTAAAGCAAAATCTACCAGTTAACAGAAAAGGTTCTCAACTAGAGAAAGTATCAAGATTTGGAAAGTTGCAGTAAATGTAGTTTTAGGGTACTAATTAATTACATAGCCTTAAAAAAAAAAAGCTTAGTTTCATTTCATAAATGATGTAAACAGTGAGTCATATGCGTTCCCAAGTAGTATGTAATGTGAAAACACATACTAATACTTGGAAATGTTTAAAGCAGATATACTATAATAGAACAAGAGGCAGACAAAATATTTTTGGTGTGTTGTTAGTCTTATAAGGTACACCAAACTAGGAAAACCCAAGTTACACATGCTATTATTACAGAGGTGGGTTCTACTTACCTTTACTACTGGTTCACAATAGGGCCGCACGTAGAAGCATTGTCATGACATCAGGGTCAGTGGGCGGAGCTTCCTGCTGGTTTTACTATCGGCTCTATAGAACCGGTGCGAACCGGGGGCAACCCATCACTATAGTATTACTTTTATTATGGAGATTCTCAGTCATCCAGGTCATGGTTGTCCCAAAGGTGCTTTTTCAAGAGCAACTGAACTTTCTGAGGCAGCTTTTTCAAGAGGCAGCAGAACTTCTTCAGCTCTGTAAGAAGCTTCTTGGATGAGAAGTGAAACATCTTCAAAGAAAAACCAGAAACTCCAGTTGCCTCTTGAAAAAGCACCTTTGGGTACTATTTTTATTATAAGGTTATGGTAACAGAATCTTGCAAATCTGAATGTATTTCCCCCCTCTATCCCATTATCTTTTTGAGAACTAGGAAAGATGCTTATTCGGGTTACAGAAAGATCTGCTCCAGATTCAAGTTTATCTTACCATTGTCTTCATTGTAGCTCTTCTTCCTATTCCTTAGAGTTATTCCTTTTACCCATTTCACCCATTGAGGCCTCTGTCTTTAATCCACACAACTTAGTCTCTACACCCATTCCAACAATATTGTTATCTAAATTATGCAAAAATCATTTCATCAGACTCCAATTTGTTGTCCTCTCCTTGCACTTCTCACCTCTTGTTTGCAAGGGAATTGGAATTCTTCACTTACGCATCTATACACATAAGTCACTAAACAGTCAGCAGGTCCTGTTCACTCTTATCCCCCTCCCCATTTCTAAGTCCATGCTGCTTATTTCCATTCCTTACATCCCACATTTAATAATAGGGGAATTTTTAGATCTTCTGCAACCTAATAAAAATGTGCTTGAGTTGCACAGAACCCTGACTTCCACCTGCCAGAAACAGAAAAGAGGCAGGAGGTACTGCCATTTATTAAGCTGATTGAAGTATTATAGTAACCAACATGATGTCTCTCAGGAAGCAGCCTAGGAAGAGCAGGAGGAAAAAAAATAACAATGGGTTCTTACAAGCCAGACTAAACTGGCTAGGTGACACCCATCTCTATGCTTTCTAGCACAAATGACTCAAGGGAGCCAACTAGAGATCCCTACCTTAGTTTTTCAAAATGGACTTTCAAAAGAAACCTGTTAACTCGGCCACTGAAATTGCTCATTGTAAGTTGAATGATGTTTTATTATGTTTGATGTAGTATGCTGCAAATTGCCTTAGTCACCCTAGCATTCAAATGTTATTAATGAGCAACAAAAGCCCAGAATCTCTGAAAAAAGTCTTTTTTCCAATTTGCTACGAACCTAACCATATTGTCCACTAGAATCAATCGATAAATATTCTGTAATAGTAGAACTCACAAATGAAATTTCATTCCTCTGATTCATTTGCATTCTCTTTATACTGGTAGCACTCGTTCAAAACTCTCTATAAAATAACTCCATAAACATTTTAAAATTATTTAGTAACTTCTTAACAATTGGATGAGCCCTTGTACTTTTCAATAGCCTCCTAGTTTTTCCCATTATCTGTATGTATGGCATCGTTCCCTTCCTCCCTCTCCCACCCTATTCTTATCCTCTGTTGATTTTGTTTTTGCCCCTTGGTCTGTGCTTCTTTATCTAATTGTTTCTTATATCAGTAGTCCCCAACCTTTCTGGCTTTGTAGACTGGCAGCAGTGGCAGAGGTGGTGGTGGGAAGAGGGGATGATTTTGGGTGTATCCGTCATTTGTGCAAATGAAGCCTTACACAATTGCATGCTCTCCCACTGCTTGTGTGGCCCGGTTCCCAGTGGGCTGCAGCCTGGTACTAGGCTGTGGCCCAGGGGTTGAGGACTCCTGTCTTACATCAATTGTATGGATTTACAAATGTAATATTTGAACCAACTTTAAATTGTTATCAATTCTCCCACTTCCAAATACCCCATCTCTATCTTACTCACATTTCTAAATCTCTAGATCCTCTTATAAAGGATCAAACTGGGGGAAATATTTTAATTGGGGAAAGTGATGAAAATATTTAAGTTATGATACAAAATATAGAGTGTCCCAAGAATTAGTAATTTTCTTTCCTTCACACACCCACACACATAAAAAGGCAACTGCAGTAATAATGGATGAAGGTCTGGAATTTCGAAATACATTTTCAAAATTAACAGGGGAAAAAAAAAGCAACCTTTCAAAAGCTCCATAAAAACAAATGTCCTTGTATTTTCTATCCTAAGTTTCAGTGAAAACAGGACCCTTGGAAGAAACTGAAATAATTTCTCCTGACAAAGCATATCACCAACATTTTTGAATTACACAATAAATCGCATTATAGTCAATTTTTTTTTCATCATGGTTCATAATACAATTAAAACAGTAATGATGTGACAGAACATATCCCAATAAAAGCCACCCTGTTAAGGATCAACGAAGAACAGAGCAATTTTGGCAGTGTTTTGATAAAGTAGGTTTATTATATGATACAATACATTTAAAGTTTCTTAGCTCAACAAAAGTAGGACTTAATGAAATGGAAACAAAACACGGGTAAGGTTTTAAACAGTAAATCCATTAATGGGGAGAACAGGACACAATCACAAAGTCAATGAAATAATAATTGTGGCCATTAACAGATGTTGTTGTTATAATTTGTCATTCTTGCTATTATTAGTGAAGATATTCATGAAGGTTACCTCATGCTGAGGCTCAGAAGAAGTTTCTGCTTAATTGAAACAGTGAATCAAAAATGGCCCAATCCAGAGGTGGGTTTCAGCAGGTTCTGACCAGTTCTGGAGAACTGGTAGTAAAAATTCTGACTGGCCCCGCCCACATCAATTCTCTGCCTCCCGAGTCCCAGCTAATCGGGAGGAAATGGGGACTTTGCAGTATCCTTCCCCTGGAGTGGGGTGGGAATGGAGATTTTACAGTATCCTTCCCCTGCCACACCCACCAAGCCACGCCCACCAAGCCATGCCACACCCACCAAGCCATGCCCACAGAACCGGTAGTAAAAAATTTTGAAACCCACCACTGGCCCAATCTCTCCGAAGGAGAATCCCTAACACTGTATGGCTGCAACTCTGAGGGACACTAAATGGAAAACATGCTTTGATACACAGATACAGTTTGAGATTGGTTCAAAACCAGTGATGGGTTTCTACCAGTTTGCTACCGGTTCGAGCGAACCGGTAGCGGTGGCAGGAGGCTCCGCCCACCCTCCCGGACGTCATTACGGATGCTCTGTGCATGCCGAACCGGTAGCGAAGGTAAGTGAAAACCACTACTGTTCAAAACTAATACTTTTCTGGAGAGACACGTTGTATAATTGTAGGGCAAGCAATGAGGCAATGAATGGCATGCCTACAATACAGTACTGTATTGGATACAGAAAGGAAGCTTGTTCATGTTTTAACACTGATAGTAAGAATTGTGTTAGAATTATTTTACAATCCCAAACTAGGAGTAGTCAAGAAAGCTTATAAGAGAAGGAGTGGCAGAACCTGGGGGCAGAGTTAAAAGAGGGATCAGCCTAGAATCCCTGTGTAGCAAACTAAGACCAAACCCCCCTCTCCTTGAATTCTGGGGGCCCTTATCTAACTCCAAGCAGGTTAGATTCCTTGGGAAGATTCCTGTGCACAGACTGTTTAGCAATAAATTTGTTTAATTGGACCTTCACATGTGGACCTGATCTTTTGCACCTGACATTTATGCAAGTATTTAAGGATAGGAATTTAACATCTCAATGCATATTTTGTCACATGCAAGTGGAAACATGCTCTATGCTCCTCCAAGTCTATGTTCCAGGGAGCTTTCATATTAGTAGGGCCTTCACAGTATAAGCCCTAGGGACCAGTGGCGGATTGCCCCTGGTTCGGACCGGTTCTATAGAACTGGTAGTAAAACCAGCGAGAGGCTCTGCCCACTGACCCTGACGTCATCAGAAGCGATCTGCGTGCAATCCCATTGTGAACCAGTAGTAAAGGTAAGTAGAACCCACCCCTGCTAGGGACCATGGAAAGTTCTTATGGTTGCTTATGGGCTGGTGCTTGCTTTATATGCCTATAACTGTATTTACCCTTTCTTTTAATGATGCAATTGAGAGACTCTCAGCAGGCTATGTTCACAATAATAAAACATCCACAGCATCATTATCCAACAAGGGCTTGGTAGTACAAGCAAACAACAGCCAATGACATAATAGCCAGCCATCAACATCTAAAAAGCTACATACAACAGGCACCATATAAATATCACACACAGAACAGCCCAAAGTGCACATTATGCTAGAGAGAAGTCCCCTGAAGATGGGCTCCAGCACGAGCCTGATAGCTTGGAAGATTCTAGTCCCAGTGACTGACCCTGATTGGATCTTGCAACACTATCCTGGGACATGTATATTAGCCTTCATTCATGAAAGAACAAACAATTCCCTCTGAATTAAGCCAAGGATAAAATCTTAAGACAAATTTGGTAGCTATGACCTTATAAGGTTCCCAATGTAACACTAATTATGATTTCTTTGGAAAACTGTTCAAATGCCTTTTATGAGAAATAAGTGAAGAGCTAAATTAAAATGTGTGGTTCATTCATCCAATACATTGCTAATGTCTCCTTTTTGCATAGTAAACTGATTACAGTAATGTATACTTCATTGAAACTGTAGTTACAGATTCAAGAAAATATGTTCCTCATAAAAATGAATGATTCTTTTTTTATTGTTAGACATTTCAGAAAAAAATATATAAACAGGCATAGAAAACAGTAAAATACAATGAATTAACAAGGGATTTACAAATATTATAGAGGCTATAATTTTCCAGTATATCATTATTTGATTGTGGATAACTGAATACATTATATTGTTTTAAAAGCTTGAAATTTGCTATTCAGCTCTAAACAAAGCATAAATACCAGGAACCACAGTCAGAACAGTACAGTATAAATCACATAATGAGATTATGGACTACAATAAATTTATCCATATTACTAAATTTATTCTACTTTAGAAATCCTATCAAATTTAAATACATATTGTATGTATAGAAAATGAAAAATTTACGATGTAATACAAATCCATGGATCGAACTAAAATCTAGAAATAGTTTCCAATCTAAATTAATGTCCACATCAAATTTACTTTAAAGATTCAAAGTTACAGTAGTCTGGAAATCAAAGTATATTCCGATATAGGTAGTCCTCAACTTATAACAGTTCATTTAGTGACCGTTTAACGTTACCACGGCACTGAAGAAAGTGACTTGGGACCATTTTTCACATTTATGACCATTGCAGCATCCCCATGGTCATGTGATGTACATTCAGATACTTGACAACTGACTCACAACTGACTCACATTTACGACGGTTGCAGTGTCCCAGAATCATATGATCCCCTTTTGTGACCTTCTGAAAAGCAAAGTCAATGGGGAAATGAGATTCACTTAACAACCTAAATTTTGGGCTCAATTGTTGTCGTATGTTAAGGACTACCTGTAATTTGGTTAGCCATTGTTCCATACAGGGAATCAAATGTCCTTGCTAATAAATGGCATACACTATATTTGCAGCCGTTGGCAGGAACAAAGCTAATGCAGCATACTTTGAGTTTATGGTTTAGTAAAGTTTAATAAAAATATTGCAAGTTGAAATGGGAGTTCAACATTTAAGATTTGTTTATTTCTGATATGAATAATTTTCCAAAAATATTGAGCTTTTTTACATCATTGCTGTCAGATATGAAAGACGGATCTGCCCCGCTCATTACATTTCCAAAAAATTTTAGAGATCAAATTATCCATTTTAGCAATCAGGACTGGAGTAAATATATCAATAATACACCTTATACCAATTTTCTTTAAGTATAATATTCAGAGTAATTTAATATATCTTGCCCTACTGAATTCTAATTGTTACATATCTATTACTGCATCTAAATTCTGCATCCATTTAATCAGAGTCTTTGAATCGTTCAATTTCTGAATCACACTTCACCAGCCGTTTATAAAGAAAAGTGCTGAATCCACAAATAAATTAATACTACAACCCAAATAAAGTAAAATGTGACCTTTGCAAAGATTATCATATGATAAGGATGAGAATGAAGATTATCACTCCAATTGAAGAAGGACACAAAAGAACTTCCTCATTTATTACACTATCTGGAAGGGCTCCATGAATCCATCCTTATTTTGCACCTTCTAATTTTCTTCATGAATTAAAGGAAAGTTGTGACTTCTTATTGCTACTTATGAACAGTTTACGCATGAATATTATGATGAAGCACACAAGTGGGCACTGAGATTTGTTTATTATTTATTTTTGGCAGCTGCTGCATAATTACCCATTTCTATGTTGCTCTGTTTTTAATCTGTTTCTTTTTGTATCTTCGATGTCCATTGAGAACAAAACTTACATTTGCTTACTGACCATTAGAAGCCATATTCTACAGATCACTGATTTAACACACATGCTGAAATTTATTTAAACAAAAAAAACCCCTACCTTTTTAATAACACATTTATACTAATTATAGAAAGAAATCAGAAAATATAATATGTTAGAAAATAGCCAAAGGTAATAGCAAAGTCAAGCTAAGTATAGCAACTTGCCTTACACTAAGTCAAACCATGGGTCCTTCCATCTTAGTATTGTCCATGTTGACTGGCCACGTCTCTCTAGATAATGTCTCTCCCAGCCAGTGGTGGGTCTCAAATTTTTTTACTACCAGTTCTGTGGGCGCGGCTTGGTGGGCATGGCAGGGGAAGGATACTGTAAAATCTCCATTCCCACCCCACTACAGGGGAAGGTTACTGCAAAATCCACATTCCCTCCCAATCAGCTGGGACTTGGGAGGCAGAGAATAGATGAGGGCGGGGTCAGTCAGAATTTTTACTACCAGTTCTCCAAACTACTCAAAATTTCCGCTACCGGTTCTCCTGCTAAAACCCACCTCTGTTTCCAGCCTATATGGAAATTCAGGAGGCTGAATCCAGATGTTTCTACCTGCATAATATCTGCTATTCCACTGGCTTTATACTGTGATTCCACAAAAGCTTCTCAATATTCCCCAAAAGTGCTTTTCCAAAAGGCAATTGAATTTTCTTTGTTTGTTTTTTCTTTGAAAACATTTTGCTTCTCATCCAAAAGCTTCTTCAGTTCAGAAGAAGCTTCTTTATGAACTGAAGAAGCTTCTTGGTTGAGAAGCGAAA
Source organism: Pituophis catenifer annectens (assembly GCF_029215685.1). Taxonomy (NCBI): domain Eukaryota; kingdom Metazoa; phylum Chordata; class Lepidosauria; order Squamata; family Colubridae; genus Pituophis; species Pituophis catenifer. The sequence goes on along the minus strand of NW_027256881.1, from coordinate 244,801,361 downwards.
CCTTTTCCAAGAAATAAAAAATCAAGAAAGTCCAGTTGCCTTTTGGAAAAGCACTTTTGGGACAACCATAACCTGGATGATTGAGAATTTCCATAGACATTTCAATATCTCCTTGATAGTTCTAACTACTAAAATGTCTTTGTGTAAAGCACCGACACGCTAAATGAAAAGGAACAAAATTAGAAGAGCAATTAGAAAAGTTCTCATTCATTTTTTTGGTAAATGATATAAATGTAGAAATGTAAAATAAGTGACTGTAAATGTAGAATTTCAAAAAGAACAAAGGCAACAAGCTGGAAAATGGGAGGGCACAGTTGATCTGCAAAGAAAATCTGTTTCTCCAGTGAGGAGATACATATGGAATAATTCTTTCCTGGAATGCTCCCTCACTTCACTTGTCTAGCTCTGAGTTGCCTGCTTTTTATGAGAAGGAGTAAGATGAGAAGGAGATGAAAGGAGGAGTTGATGCTAGATGTTCCAATTAGTGCCACAGATGAATTAAATCAAGGGAGTTTTGTATACCAATGTAATTTCTACTTGGAGCTCATTGTTCATCAAACCATGAAACAAGGCTATTGATGGGGAAAAAAGGGGGAATTAAGAATCAAGAGAAAATTTCAAGTATATTAGCAATGAATTTCAGATGGACAGTTAGAACAAAAGAACTGTTTGAAATTTTTTTTAAGATTCTTCTTTGCATTTAAATAAACCAATGTTTTCTACCAGGTGAACATTTAAGCTTTAGTGTAATAGTTATAATGCAGTAGCAACTGCAACTGGATTGCAATAAAAAGGCAGTAGCCAGTAGTGGAATGGGAGCTCCCACCCCACCCCAGTGTTTCTGTACATCGGATCCCAGTATACAGCTCAATCAACAAAGTCCATGGTTAGGAATACTGAGAGCTACAGCTGAGCAGCAACTGGGGAGTCATGGGAATATCCTTCTAAGATTTAATACTCTTCCCCCACATTCATATAAATGCACATTAAACAAAGAAAGAACAGGCATGCATTCATTTTCTTTTCCCCATTGTCTATACAGTATCCACAGGTCATAATTCATAACTCAAACTGCAAAGGGGCTTTGTCTTGGCAACAGTATAAGGATTATGATAAGTTACTTGGGCTTGGAGGAGAGAACAGAGCCAAATTGAATAAAAGTGAAGTACCAGGGAGACTGCTTGGGTATATGTTCCTAATATTGCATATGCATTTGTTCCCCGTATACCTATTCATATGATCCCATGACAATCTATAAATGCTACAGTATATGAGCTTTGAATTCTTCTGGAGAATAAAAAGAAGTCTATTTCAACACAGCCTCCTCCTGAATTACATGAAAGGGACATAAAAGAGGTGAAAAGACAAATTTAACTTAAGTAAAGGTAAAGGTTCCCCGCGCACATATGTGCTAGTCATTCCCAACTCTAAGGGGTGATGCTAATCTCTGTTTCAAAGCCAAAGAGCCAGCACTGTCCGAAGACATCTCCATGGTCATGTGGCTGGCATGACTAAACACCAAAGGGGTATGGAACGCTGGTACCTTCCCACCAAAGATGGTCCCTATTTTTCTACTTGCATTTTTACATGCTTTCGAACTGCTAGGTTGGCAGAAGCTGAGACAAGTAGTGGGAGCCCACTCTGTTACACGGTGCTAGGGATTCGAAACGCCAAACTGCCAACCTTTCTGATCAACAAGCTCAACATCTTAGCCACTGAGCCACGGCACCTCCTTTAATTTAAGTAGGAGACATTAAATGCCAAATATCAGTATACAATTAAAGTTAATAATATTGGTAACTTGTTGGTTATAATTTAAATTTTTTCTTAATAAAATAATTTATATTACTTAATATGTTTCATGAGTACCATAAGGTATTTACTCTACTTTTCCTTATCCGTTAATGATTTCCTAGTACTGCTGAAGGTCAAACTAAAAGTTATATAGGAAATCCATAACTGATTCTCCAATGGAAAAATATTGGGGATGGGAGGATACAGGTAGTCCTCAACGTATGACCACGATTAAGCCCAGAATTATGGTCATAACTCGAGGCACCACAAGATAGGACCCAATTTTCTGACATTTTTTGCAGTGGTCGTTAAGAGAACAATGTAATTGTTAAGCAAATCATTTTCCTCCAATGGACATGTTTTGCCAGAACCTGGAAATAAATACCAGAAATAGGGAAAAAGTGTCAAAAATTGTGATCATATGATCACTTTATGCTACAAACTAGTGTAAAGATGAATCAGTTGCCAAGTGTCCAAAATGTAATCATGTGACCGTAGGGGAGGGTAAGGCCATCGTAATTTCTAAAACTGGACAGAAGTAGCTTTTGGGGAGTCTGTCATAACTTCAAATTGTTGTTAAGCAACCAATTGTAAGTCAAGGATTATCTGTACATGATCCACAGAAGGGGATAATGGAGAGAGAAATGATGTCATATAACGTCATACAAATGGCATGAATTATGTTATCGTATGATTGTTGGATGTTACATAGTCTCCATACTTTGTGTGATGACAACATGACACGTGATGTCACTTTGGCCTATCGATCTAAACTATCATTGCACATAGGAGGAGGAGGAAGTATTAAGTATATTAGCCACTTTGAGTTATTTTTCAAAATAATAAAGGCGGGAAATAACTAAAGAAACAAACGAACAAACAAGGACTATGTGCACACAATCCATATGTGCTGGACTGTTATGTCTCTGACCAAACAATGCATCACAGCGTAAGATCACTACCAGAAATGGGTTTATCTATAATCTAACAACTTCTCTGATTCATTCACAACAGGTAGTACAACTAAATCCATATTCTGAGTTGTTGCAACTTAATTTCCCCTTATCAATAGAGGGGGGGGGGAACTATGGTAATGACATAAGAGAAAGCAACCAAAAGCAACAAAAAGAAGGAAGAATTTAATACACGTTTTGTGTTTGCTAGTTTTTCGTATTTCCAGCAATGTGTGGTTCTAGTATGTTAGATATTAACTGATTATTGGTCTTATTTTATCTATTAAATCCTCAATAAATTTGCAATACTTTTTTAAAAAAATATTTCTTCCCCCTAATCTAATACAGAAAAAAAAAAGAAAGAAACTGATAAGCAACTGAAACCCATATGGTATGCTTAAATGTGCATTAGGACTTAAAGTAGTACAATAAAACTGTTATTGTGTTTTAATTTGTACCAAGTGTAAGAGGCTGGAGAAGAATGGTAATACTTCCTATCCTACACATTATCCCAATCGGTACTGGGAAAGAAACAATCAGTACAGTTCAGTCAAAAACAGTCCTTCCAGTTTCCTTAGCAAGGTTTTCCAGATGTTGTTTGCTATTACCTCCTCTTCTGAGGTCTGAGAGGAGGAGACTGGCCCAAGATCACTCTATTGGCTTTGTGCCTGAAGCTGGACTAGAACTTGCAGGCTCCTGGCTTGTAGCCTAGTGCCTTATCCACTACGCCAAACTGATTAGCCACACACATTTACCAGAAAGTTAAAACACACCCACAGGCAGTATTTTACAATATGTACCTTGTTTCTCTGAAAATAAGACCCTGTCTTATATTTTTTGGAACCCTGAAATAAGCACTTGGCCTTATTGCCATGCACTTAAAAGCCCAATTGGGCTTATTATCAGGGGATGTCTTATTTTGGGGAAAACAGGGTATATTTATTTATAGTTTGAACCTAATTGTTCTTAAGAAATATAGGTCCAGCTACTTAACATAAAACATGTTAGCTTAAGTCTATTTTCAAATACAAATTTTCCAGACTGAAATACCGAGCCTATTTTCTTCAGGTCAAAAATCACATTTGAAATATAGAGTTCTGGCATTTCAAGCCTTTGATCCCAACTGGCCATTCCCTTTGAGATGAAAATTAAGATAAAATAAAAATCAAATGATTGGGCCATTCCAAAGATAAATCTGAAATCATCCACATAACCTCATATTGTGCTGCAGGGAAAAATAAATTCTTTGCTTGTCCAGGTTAATAAAAGACCGAGAGATCAAACAAATTCTGGTGTAGGAGATGGTGCAAGCTGCATGCTAATGCTTGTGTACATGTATTTTACTGAAATGTGAACCCACTGCTCTCATCTGGAGGTCCTTTCTGCAAATAAGGTGTGAAAGAGACACTTGCTGTGCTCTTAAGCTGTATATGTACAATTGCTTAGGTCAGTAGTTCTCAAGCTGTGGCCCACAGACCGCTGAGGTGTTACAATGTTATCACAAGGGGTACACAAAGGCTTGAAGAAACATTGTGATTTAAATCTTGAGTTAAATCTTGGTGGTCCGTGGTCATGGTCTGTGGCCACAAAAAGTATTATCCATGGTGAAGAAAAGATTGAGTACCACTGGCTTAAAGTCATACAATCCTTCTCCTGTTCAGGGTTTTGGAAGGCAGTTCTTTTGCTTCGTTTCCTATATAGAATTTACTGCCCAGTCTCACATTCACTGACTCTTTGGAAGCTGAATACTGGCTTAATGAGGACACATAATTGAGCAGAAATGACTAGGGAGAGGACAGCTGCTGAGCACATGACAAACCTTGGCTGCTTCTAATGAAACATTTAAACGCTGGTTTCAGGGAGGAAAATGGCACTAAGGTGTTTCTCACAGCTAAATGAAGAAGAAGCAGCTCTCCAAAGTCAGCAATGCATTTTTCATACACTTCATTGATTCTCCATTAATAGTACAAGCAGTGGTGGGACTTGAATAACTTAACAACCGGTTCTCTGGCTGGGTAGGCATGATCGGTTGGTCATGTGACTGGGTAAGTGACGTCACTCACCACACCCAGCCCTGCCTCCTGGCCACTCACCTCAAAGGCAGAGGTAGGATTCAGCCAGTTGGGGCTAATCCCACCACTGGCTAGCCCCACTCCTGCCCGTTTTTCAGGCTGGTTTTGGGCCATTTTCGGGCCATTTTCAGGCCATTTTTGGGCTGCTTTCAGGGCCATTTTTCAGGCTGTTTTCAGACCATTTTTGGCCCTCAAAAAAGGCCTGAAAATGCTCTAGAAAATGGACTGGAAAACAGGCTGAAAAACAAGCATTGATGGGGCCAGCCAGTGGTGGGATTTGCCAGTTCGCCAAACTGTGCAAAATCTTAACTACCAGTTTGCCCGAACCGGTGCGAACAGCCCACCTCTGAGCACAAGCTTCTTCAGCTCGAAATACAGATTTCCAGCAGAAAGATTAGGCAACCAGATTCCCTTGTTTCTAAAGGCAGACCAGATTTTTTTCTTGGTATCCTAAGTTTCTGCTGGATCCTAGGCTTCATTCACCCAGTTGCCTTGCAAAATGATTCCAGCTCTCTCTTGTTTGCAATCTAATTATGATCAAATAAATCATTTCTGAGATCTCTTGCTATCTTAATCTTATCTCTGTCCATCTACTTGGACATAAAATTCAAGATTACTGGCTCTGAAAACCTTTGAAATAATTCTCTTCCCTTTTTGAAATATCTCTACGACTGGTGTGTGGGTGTGGGTATTCAATTTTGGCAACTTTTTAAGACTTATGGACTTTCAGCTCCCAGAATTCTGCAAATTGAAGTCCACAAATCTTAAAGTTGCCAAGGTTGGAAACCTCCCTCTATAACTTCACAATGAAACATTTGAAACAAATTCTCATCTATAATAATAATAAAAAAATCCTTAATCCACATGTCATTAATGGATAGTAAAAAGACATCAGGTGGTAATACATTATTGAGTCAACACTAATAAGGCGTTGGATGGCAGACCTGTTTGGGTGACCAGACATATCCTACCTCTTCTAAATAAACAATGATGGTTGTGTTTCCAGCATTGAATAACAATTTAACTCCCAGCCCAGTTTGATTTTACATATAGAATTAGAAGGGGAGAAGTCATCTTGTTCTTTATCTTAGACACCAAAATATTTTAGGAGGGCCTTCATAATGATTGCTAAAGAAAATACTCAGATTCAAATACAGTATGTCCTGTTTGTGAGCCTTCCAATAATTATCTGCTTGGCCATATGGCACAGGATAATGATGGGTTCCCATTATCTAATTTGTGGGAGATCTTTCTTGGGATGTTATGAGAATTTGCCTAGCTTAGATATGAATCCCAAGAGTTCTTAAAAACATTCTCAGGGGTGAAATGACATAGAAAGAACTGCTATATTTTAGCTCTAGTTATAATTTACATATTCTAAGCAAATCTAAATATGAAACTGTAGCTTCAGAAAGACCAAAATTGTTATTTAATTAAGCTATTTAATTATATACTACAGCAGCTGTTGAAAGGGAAGATTACATCCCATTACACATTTCCAGCCTTAACTTCTTTGGAGTACAACCACTGAACTTTTAGAGGGGAAAATTTACTGACAGTTTGAAACATTTCTCAACTATGTTCTTAAGGGATTAACAAAGAACATTCAATTTGTTATTTTGGTAGCCTTAATCCCAGTTTATGACATTATTTGGAAGCAAGTTCCATCAATTTCAGGAGGATGCCTTGCAATTCTTCTAGAAGAGATTAACGTGGCTCTTTAAAACTACCACGCTCAGTTTCTACAATTAAAAGGTGCAATTCAAGCTAAAAATAATACTCTGACGTAGATAGATAGTAGACAAGTATGTGGACAATGGGATTTTATCTAATTAATGTATTAAAAGATTCATTAAAACAATTATGTAGTTAAAATATTTATTAAAGAATAATAGTTGCTGAATGTGACCCTGTTAGGATATGTAGGAGAAGGAGTGGCAAAACCTGGGGATGGAGTTAAAAGAGGGATCATCCTAGAATCCCTACATAGCCTCAAGTGAACTAAGTCCAACTTCCCTTGAATTCCATTGACCTTTAACCTAACACCAAGCAGATGTTAACCATTAGTTGAGAAGATTCTTGGGCATGGAGATGATTAGCAATAAATTAATTTAATTGGATCTTCATGTGTGGACCTGGTCTTTTGCATCTGACAAGGTATTTCCTTCACTCAAAATGTATTCCGATCCAGCAGCATTTCCTAATGTCTAAAAGCTTTACAGGAATCTTAATGGCTGGTTCCACTACAAAACCATTCCCTTCTTGATCATCAATAGACCCATAGAACTCTGCTAAAATGGACCTATCACTTTACAAAAACACATACTTTAAATAACTATGAGTTTTATAGTTAATAACTAGGGTTTCAATCTCCTACAGCTTTCAGGTTTCAACCTCTCCTAACATGATGCTCAAGAGCACCAATATGGTTCCTATTGCAGCTCTTCACATTTATAATTCCTTACGCACAGTCACTCATCACTTCCCGCCTGGACTATTGCAATGCTCTCTACATGGGGCTCCCCTTGAGGAGTACCCGGAGGCTCCAACTGGTGCAGAATGCGGCCGCGTGGGGGATTATGGGAGCAAGGGGGCGCTCCCATGTGACACCTCTCCTGCGTGAGCTGCATTGGCTTCCAGTGGTCTTCCAGGTGCGCTTCAAGGTGTTGGTTACCACCTTTAAAGCGCTCCATGGCATAGGACCTGGGTATTTGCGGGACCGCCTTCTGCCGCCGATAGCCTCCCACCGACCAGTACGCTCCCACAGAGAGGGACTCCTCAGGGTGCCGTCAGCCAGGCAATATCGGCTGGCGACCCCCAGGGGGAGGGCCTTCTCTGTGGCAGCTCCCGCCCTCTGGAACGATTTGCCCCCGGAGATAAGAAGGATATCAGATCTCCGGGTCTTTCGCTGTGCCCTGAAAACTTTTCTTTTCCATCAAGCAGGGCTGGCGTGACCCCCCCCCCTTTTTTTTTAGTTTTTTAGTTGTTTGGCTTTTAATCTGTCAATGGGTTTTAATTCGAATTGTTTTAAATTTTGGGCCAAAGTATATAATTCTTTTAATAATTTTAAATTTTGTATTGTTATGTGTTTTAGTTCTGGCTGTGCACCGCCCTGAGTCCACTAGGAGAAGGGCGGTATACAAATAAAATAAAATAAATAAAATAAAATAAAATAAATAATGCCCTCTGCTCCTCCTGACTTTTTCATTGTTTAAAGCAGGGGTCCCCAACCCCCAGTCCATGGACTGACATTGGGCTGCGGCATGCCAGCAACTGGGCCGCACAAACAAATGAAGCCCCATCCACAGGATGTGGGCAGCATGCAAAACCACACCCCCTCTGGTTCGTAGAAAAACCTTTCTCCATGGAACCGGTGCCCAAAAGGTTAGGGGCCACTGGTTTAAACCCTGTTTTAAAGCAGATGTTAAACAATGTTTAAAGCATATTTTAAACAATGGGAAGCTGTTATGCTGCAAAACAAAACACCAGTCTATCACAACTTCTTCTGTGATAAATATCAATTCAAGCCTGCCAGATCTCTCCTTGAGATCTTTGTCTTGCCCTTCCCCTATAACAGAGTTCAAGTATATTTTTGTGTAGCTATTCCTCCAGCTTTGAGAGCTTCGTCTAAGCAACAATTTAGAATAGAATAGAATAGAATAGAATAGAATAGAATAGAATAGAATAGAATAGAATAGAATAGAATAGAATAGAATAGAATAGAACAGAACAGAACAGAACAGAATAGAATAGAATAGAATAGAATAACAGAGTTGGAAGGGACCTTGGAGGTCTTCTAGTCCAACCCCCTGCCCAGGCAGGAAACCCTACACCACTTCAGACAAATGGTTATCCAATATCTTCTTAAAAATTTCCAGTGTTGGAGCATTCACAACTTCTGCAGGCAAGTTGTTCCACTTATTAATTGTTCTAACTGTCAGGAAATTTCTCCTTAGTTCTAAGTTGCTTCTCTCCTTGATTAGTTTCCACCCATTGCTTCTTGTCCTACCCTCAGGTGCTTTGGAGAATAGCTTGACTCCCTCTTCTTTGTGGCAACCCCTGAGATATTGGAACACTGCTATCATGTCTCCCCTAGTCCTTCTCTTCATTAAACAAGACATACCCAGTTCCTGCAACCGTTCTTCATATGTTTTAGTCTCCAGTCCCCTAATCATCTTTGTTGCTCTTCTCTGTACTCTTTCTTTTACAGTGCCATCATCTGTTCTGGAATGTGGAGAAGCCCTTCACATCTGGAATTTGGAGAGGGTAGAATAGAAAATATAAACTTTTCCAGGACTAAATGTTGAAATAAATGTTTTTCCAGGGTTATCAGGCCCTAGCAGTTTTAGACTGAACGATGACACTAAAGCACAACATTGGAATAGAATCAAAGATATATTTTTATTTTAGTAAAAACAAAGCTGCACCAAGTTACATAAGTCTAAGGGCTGCATACCAAATCTAGTGATCTGTAAACATTCTGACCAAACAAAAAAGAGATAGCTGAACAGAGAATGGAAGCAGCTGTAATACAAGCCAAGACTAAGAAAAGGAATGCTGTGAACATTTTTTTCTAAATTCTTTCATATTTTTATCTGCCTCTTCTCTGCCACTGCTGTTTTACTGGTTCTTGTTCTCCCGGAACGTTTGGGCAGAGTGCTGGAGCTCTAGGCATAATCAGACAAAATCTGTTTCTTAACTTCCTGGTTTCTCTGAGGGCTTCCAACCATGTCTCCATAGGGACAAAGAAAGTTCTATGTTCCTCTCCCCCATGCTTCTCATTGGAAGAGGGAAGTGGCTTGAGGGCTATAGTGTTCTGAGAGTCATCAGCTTGACACTGTTTAAAACCAGCTTTATGCATCATATTTATTTCTAGGAATACTTTTGGTCTCCACTCAGACATATAAACAGATGGTAGTCGTCTGTACAATGGGGGAGGGGGGAACACAACCACGAAAACAACTTGGGCATGTACAATATACATATAATCATCAAATGTTTAAAACTCAATTTGAGAATGGCTTCACCTTTTAAACAGCCATGAAGAAACTGGCTGTCATGACGAAACTGTAGCCAGCAAAGATGTGGAGAACAGCAGGAAACTTCTAGTAAATCAGTGCTTGGCAAATGGGTTTTTGCCATAGGCAACTGTTTTATGAGAGCATTCCCAGCTTGTCTTAAAATTCCAAATGTGCTGAACAGCTCCAATATACCACAATGTTCTTTTAGAGGGAAAAAGAAAAGCCTAGTTAACTTGCAACTACAGTCTCGACAGAACAGAGATTGTAACAAGTTCTTCTACATACATGTCTTGGTGAGCATTTTGAAACTGACATAAAAGATGACTTAAAGTAACTGACTACAGATTTAAATGTAGAAATAGCAGGGAAATTAAATTCAAAAATATGAAGGGCAAGATGGGAGGAATATTTCAAGGCTAGTCTTCTAAAATGGGCATTGTCGAGTGGCGCAGTGGTTAGAGTGCAGTACTGCAGGCTACTTCTGCTGCCTGCCGGCTGCCTGCAATTTGGCATTCAAATCTCACCAGGCTTAAGGTTGACTCAGCCTTCCATCCTTCCGAGGTCAGTAAAATGAGGACCCAGATTGTTGGATGCAATATGCTGACTCTGTAAACTGCTTAGAGAAGGCTGTAAAGCACTGTGAAGTGGTATATAAGTTAAGTGCTAGTGCTATTTGTATAATATATCTAACAAAGATGAGTCTAGCTTCAGAATCTAAAGACAAGGGGCAATGAATGAAACAAATATTATGTGTCTATATTCTTTACGTAATCTATATTCTTTACATAAACACACTATTTCCTTAAAAAAATACTCATAACAATTATATTATCTGGGATGATTACCACGCAGTTTTTGAATCTGAAGAGCAATGACAGAATAAAAATACTAGATTCCTATTGTTGCCTACTTCATAGGCTATCTAGTTAGTTCCAATAACTGGCTAATTATAATCAAAGCTTATTTTAAAAAATGGTCCTTGAATACGTTAGCTGTAGCTTCGTACTCTGGGTTACTTCTATTGGTCATCCATGAAAAGAAATGACTCATCAACATCTCCCTTGTTTCTCTTATATTGATGGGAGACACCATTTTCCCCAGAATCTCCTTTTGTATTTTAAGATGACATATGAAAATAAGCCACGAGTCAATGAAAAAAATTGGTCTTCAGTATTGGAATCCAAGGAATCAAAGATCCATAAATGTTATATTTTCTAACTAAAAGTGAAAACACAAATGAAATTTGAGCATTTATACTAAAATCAAACATAAAATTAGATCAAATTAGGCTACATGTAACTGGTGAAATTCTAGTCACTTATTCATTAATTGATAATAGCTTTATAATGCTCTAACAAAATCATAAAAAATGAACAAACATATACAAAAAGCAAATAGAATAAAACTAAATCAAACAATCATAAGCAACACATTAATGCTATGGAACTGAAAGATCCTTAAAATAAAACATCCTGAAGAATGTTGAGATCTTCTCGACACCAAAAAACTATAACATGAATGACACCAAAGCTTTTTCAGAAGATGCATCTTTTTTTATCAATCCTCCCATACATTTTTCCCCATGAATTAATTTATGATTTTCCTCTGTGCCCCCTTCCCTATACCCAAAAAACTGTCAGGCAGGCACTACCACCATACTTACCAGTAGTGGGTTTCTCTTACCTTTGCTACCAGTTCGGAACTGTGAGCGTGCGTGCATGCTCACTTCGCTCGCGACACTTCTGCACATGCGCAGAGCACCCATGATGACGTCCGGGCGGGTGGGCGGAGCCTCCCGCCACCACTGCTACTGGTTCGCCCGAACCAGGGCGAACCAATAGAAATCCACCAGTGATACTTACACAACAACCTGTGAGTATTTAAAAGCTATTTTTGAATCCTATTGCCTCCCCAAACAGGCAAATAGAAAAAAACATTTTCCCACAAAACATGCATAAACCAGTGGTGGGTTTCAATAATTTTTACTACTGGTTCTGTGGATGTGGCTTGGTGGGCATGGCAGGGGAGGATACTGTAAAATCTCCATTCCCACCCCACACCAGGGGAAGGATATTGTAAAATTTCCATTCCCTCCCCAATCCAGGGGAAGGTTACTGCAAAATCCTCATTTCCTCCCGATCAGCTGGGACTTGGGAGGCAGAGAATAGATGGAGGCAGGGCCAGTCAGAATTTTTACTACCAGTTCTCTGAATTACTCAAAATTTCCGCTACCGGTTCTCCAGAACTGGTCAGAACCTGCTAAAACCCACCACTGGCATAGACATATTTTCTCACAAAACAAACATTACTATAGAAATGCATTTTCTATACTTGCAACCATGTTTTATTAATTGAGAAAATTACTTTGATTCATTAAATCCAATCCACGTATTAGTTCAGTTTCTATCTGAATTCATTAAAAAATCCTCAAGCATCCCTAGTATGTAAACTCAGAATACTGATTTCACAGCCATGTATTCAAGCATCCTATTAGTAATTTCACCTCTGGGTACAAAGGCTGTTGCACTGTTTTCTTTTTGCATCCTACTCTTCTTCTACAGATGGTTAATGAATCATACTTATTCCTCTATCATTTATTTTTAAAAGGCCAGGCTTTATGAATATGAAGTTGATTCTCTTTTGTGGGTTACAAATTAAGATTATTGTTAAAAATGACCACCATTTTTATTGTTAAAAATGACCATATTTAAAAATAAAGTGATTATTACTTCACTCTCAATGGTCAATTGCTTATCAAAAACTTCCATAAGATAGTTTGCATCACTTTTACATTCTGGATTTTTCAAGTGTTAATATTTGACATGACTCCTCCAGACAATATTAATTTATGTTTATTAGAAAAAAAATCAATATAAATGCCAAATTGTCATCCGCAAAGACTCCATCTGTGTCACATCAAGCCACATAGCACAAAATCATTATTGAACTGCAAGAGCGTCTGGTGCAGAAAAGCAAATGATTAAATTGGTAGCGCCCTCAAATCTTTGTTATTCCTTCATATTATAATGATCGTATTAAAGGGGAAATGTCAAGCAGTCCAAACCCAACCATAGATATGCAAATTACAAGGTTCACATTTTAGAATCTTTTATCTGAACCACACAGTGTTGAGAAAACTCACCCAACCCCTTATGATTAAAAAGTTTTTATGCATAAGTTTGGCTTCTCAGCAACACTAGCTATTGCTCAATAAGAAAAAGAGGTTTTCTCACTGCTGACACTAGAAAGAGGCATTTTGGAAACTGATAGCATATGCTTGTTTTATGCTAATCTGGGATGGTAGCCTTGGACATCATACCTCCAGCAGAAACCAAAACATATGGAGGCCATTTTATTTGGCTAATATATCCCTGAACAAGGGAATAGCTGAATTTAGGATAATTCTCTCAAATAAGAATAGGTAGGTAGAGGGCGAAAAAGACAGATACAATGTCCAATGTTTCCACTAGTCAGCCTAGACTTCCACTCCAGCTTAAAATCAATCTTGAATATTTCTCCATGCACCAATAAATATGTATATGTGATGCCCTGAGTATGTATCAGCATATATTTACAGTTCTGTGAAAAAATATTCATCACCTTTCAGATTGTCTGAATTTTTATATATCTTTGCCCCTGAATTTTATCTGAGCTTCACGTAGCTTTTTGACAGCTACAGATGATGGATAGATGGCCTGATATTCTCCTTTAGAATTCTCTGGTACAAAAGAAGAATTTGTGCTCCCTTTAATGAGGGCAAATCATTCAGCTCCTAAAGTTGCAAAACCATAGTTGATGAGATTTTTATAGGACAGAGCTGGCTCAAATCACCCTGATTATTCACATAACTGCTCCTACTAATCCCTTCAATTAAATTGATTGAACCAGGAGGGCAATTACTTTTTCATACTGGCAGATCTGAAGTTGGATGACTTGTTTTATGAAATAAATCAAACCAGTACCAAACAGTGATGATATGTCTTCATTTAGATTCCTTTTATATTTCAGTAGGATACACATCGAGTTTTCATAAAATAGCACGTTTGTATAGATATCCGCCAGCAGTGCATACCCAAAAGGGGCAGCGGCAGGAAAAATAAAAAAGGAAGGTCCCAATTAAATTTTATTTCCTGTAAAATAAATTTCTCCTTTAATAAAATTAATTAATCCACCCCTACATACATTATATGTCCACTTGCCAATGACTCCAGGAGTCATGCCAGATCATTTTGAATTGGTTTCTTTCAGTGGGGCTCAGCAGAGGGCTGGCACCAAGATGGAGGCTCAGTTGGGAGCAAGTGTCCTTAATAAACAGGAAATGAGCCCTCTTCCTATGCCAGCATAATAAACATAAAGAGAAGAGATCATCAGACAGGGAAGGAAACAAAAAAAGAGAGGCCTTTTGAAGGGTTAGAAAAGGATTAATTTCAAAAGATAATCTCAAATGACTCCACCTTTTAAGAAATCACATCGTTTCTACATTTTGGGCAGACTCTTCTTCACACTGAAGGTAACATAAATACATAAATACATCATGAGGGATCCTTGGTGCTCTCTGAGCTTGCTTGTTTTCTTGCAGATGTTTCATTACCAAAACTAGGGAACATCACTGACTAGCACTGATGATGTTACCTACTTTGGGTAATGAAACGTCTCAGTGGTGGGATTCAAAATTTTTTACTACTGTTCTGTGGGCATGGCTTGTGGGTGTGGTGTGGTTTGGTGGGTGTGGCAGGGGAAGGTTACTGCAAAATCCCCATTTCCTCCCGATCAGCTGCGACTCAGGAGGCAGAGAATAGATGGGGGCGGGGCCAGTCAGAGGTGGTATTTACTGGTTCTCCAAACTACTCAAAATTTCGGGTACCAGTTCTCCAGAACTGGTCAGAACCAGTGGTGGGTTCCTCCCGGTTCCGCCCGGTTCTGCCGAGCTGGTAGCAGTGATGATATGACGTCACCGAACCGGTGCAAAAATAAATGGGTAGATTGGTACAGCCTGGTAGACCTGCTAAATCTTAAATAATTGTCACATGACCATCAAGCCACGCCCATAAAATAAGCCACACCCACAAAATAAGCCACGCCCAAAGAACCGGTAGTAAAAAAATTTAGAACCCACCCCTGGTCAGAACCTGCTGAATACCACCTCTGAAACGTCTGCAAGAAAACAACCAAGCTCAGAGAATCTCTCATGTCAACCCTGAGCTACAAATATTCTCCTTTATTAGTATAATTGCATCAATTCCACGGTGATTATTTATAAAGGGTCTCATTTTTGTAGCAGGTAAATATGGTAATGCAGCTAAGTAGATACGATCATAGAAGTTCACAGTGCCCGTTCTACTCATACCAAAAGAGGTGAGAGCAGTGGTGAAATCCAAATTTTCTTACTACAGGTTCTGTGGGTTGTGACTTGGTGGGCGTGGTGTGACTTAGTGGGCGTGGCTTGGTGGACATGGCAGGGGAAGGATACTGCAAAATCTCCATTCCCAACCCACTCCAGGGGAAGGATACTGTAAAATCTCCATTCCCATCCCACTCCAAGGGAAGGATACTGAAAAATCCCCTTTCCCTCCCCACTCTAGGGCCAGTCAGAAGTGGTATTTGCCGGTTCTCTGAACTACTCAAAATTTCCACTATCGGTTCTCAGAACTGCTCAAAATTTCCGCTACTGGTTCTCCAGAACCTGTCAGAACCTGCTGGATTTCAACCGTGAGTGAGAGTCCAGATCTTCTAAAACTGATCTTCTGATCATTTGCTTTCGCCTAGAGCTCTAACGCTGAAAATGACTATCTGAAGAAAAGCACTTGGGAAAATCAGTCCCTAGAAGACAGAGATTAGGAATTCGTCCTAATGTAACCAAAGGATGCCAATTTCTTCCTTAGCAGCACACAAAGACTTGTGTCTTTGGGGCTGGAGAAAGAAAAAAATTGCCTCTTTTAGTTTGTGTCCTTGATTCAAAAAAAAAAAAAAAAGAGCCTCTTTTTGGAGGCATTAACAAGGATGTATTCCCTGATTGGAGAAGAGGTCAAATAAAGGATAAAAGCCTTGAGAAAGTGGCAGCTACTCCGTTGCTTCTCCATGCCAGCACACAAGGAGTAAGAGAGACTGACAGGAAATACAATACCAACAATTGCATCATCTGTCACAGACAATGCAATCTTCATGCTCACAGTTAGCCTCATCTACCAGCCTCACATTACTAGTGGCAATTTCACAGCGTTTTCCCTGTCTTTAAGAAAGGCAACTTCATACCAGGCACAGCAATAAAAATCAATTCTCCAAAACCTCAATCCCATATTCAGTAAAAGCAAAAGCTTCACAGAACGTTATAGTTAGATTATGTTGCTTCACTGCAAACCAAAAAGAAGTCATATATATGCAGATCTGCCTCCTGCAGAACCTGGAAATCCAGCTCTGTATAGAGGGGGGAAAAATAGTCCCAGGACTTCAGTTCTAGGCCTTCTTTTCTCAGTCTTTTGACTTAATGGATCTTTTTCTAGTCTTGAAAATCAGAGGGATCTGCTGCATGTTTTATAATAATTCTGTCTAGCCTGAGAATAACTGATACCTGCCTTGGCAACTTCTGACTTTATGGGTTGGGACTCCCAACAAGCGGCACCAATCACATGAAGGGATGCAGGGTACAATTTTAAATAATTTCATAGGCTGATGCTGATTTTTACTTATTTTACTGCACACTATCATCTTTATTATTGTTTTATTGCTTTTTTGGATGAACAAAAAAGAATTAAGTGAAGGAGGAAGGAATCAGTTTTCCTTAGCTACCCAAGGAAGCTATTTTGTTGGGGAAACTTTATGCCTTTACGCCAACTTCCTCTTCTCTATATCATTGGGATAGTTGGGCTTATAAACTAATAGCAAGGTCACAGCTAGCTTGGTTCTTAGAGAGATATGGACACCTACAGAAAAAATCAATTTGTTTCATTCCAACTCTTGTAAAATCCAGCAGTCTTCGATAGGTTTAGCTAAAGGAATAGATTCTCTCTTCCACTTATATAGTGTAAGTGAGAACTACCAAGGCAATCTCAGAAAGGCAAATGATGGTAAATTGAACTGCTTGATTTGAGATGCAAAAATACTTTAATGGATTAGCTAACACTCCTAAATGCAGAAAAGTCAGATTTGTGTCTCTTGTTGTTACCATCTAGTGGTCAGTTAGACTTTTGCAGCTGGTGTTCTTGAAAGAGAAGGACTATAAAACTTGCTCAGAGATTATTGGATGGCATTTCTTCGGATCTTGTATCAAGATTTCAAATGTATCCCCAATTTTGCTTATGGGAGAAAAAAAGGCAGTACAACTAGGAGGTAGATGTAAGTTTGTCCTTCTAGGGTCATTATTTTTGTCTTCTTTGGAAATGTTTTATTCCATGGCTGGTTAACTTCATTATTTGCGGCTGCTCTTTTTCCTTTCTGATTATTAAAAAAAAAAAAAAGGTTGAAACACAACAGAAAAAGATACTGATCTCTTGAACAAACAAGGGCAAAAGGAAAAGGATGAAAATTTCTGATCAACCCAGATACTTTTATATTGCCTGTCATCTGATCCCTCCAGTTGAGAAGTAGATGGTGATCTCTTTGCCTTAAAAATGCGCTGTGTAGTTAGCAATGAAACAAATCTCTTCCATCTCTTCAGTAACAACTTACTTGAAGTCCATAATTCTGTGCATTAAATCTATGCTACATTATTGACTAATGAACACATGATGCCTCTGGGTGCTTCCAGTATAAATGCTTCTATCAAAATCAATGACATTTATGACAACCTGTCTTTGTATTCTAATGGCTGGAACCCTGATCTTGCTTTGGGAAGCTGGACTCTGTGATCCCAATGCCTGTCTCCCCTGCACTCCACTTCTATGGCACTTCTATGGCACACCTACAGCACTATGCTTCAAGCCTTGGAGTGAACCTCAAATGCTTTTCTGCTATTAGCTTCTGTTGTACCTGAATTGTGTGTTTCCAACCCGTTTCACTGTGCTTTCTCTGTTTATCCCTGATACAGGACAAAGCTAACTCTTAGGAATCTCAGTTCCTTATAAGCCCAGTTTTGAGGCCTATGTATAATTTCTAACATAGGTTGTTAGAATGAGGTCCCAGTCCAAAATTAAAAGATCCCTATTTTGAATTCCAGAGTACCCAACATAGGGATAGCCAAATTGTGATTAGACTAACAAAGAACACAACAGATCCAGATCTCACAATGCAGCGCAATTAAAGCAATGGCTTTTGATTGCTTGCTGACTATTACAAGATATCTCTCTTAGGATAATCAATGTGAAAACTGGCAGTTTGGCAACCTTCTCAGAACACCTCTCCATGATAATGAAATGAAAAGTGCTAATGTGCAATTATAAGGTATTAATTCACAACCCCAAGCCAACCAGTTCAGTTGGAATAGTGTAATTAAAACAAAAGCCACAACAGAAAATTCAAATTTGGAACCACATTGTAGAGGAGCAAAGCCACAGGGAGGGGCTTCGTGTGTTTAGAAAATACACAAAATAGCTGGATAAATTAGTCCAAAGTTTATACAATTAGCCCGTAACAGCTTGGCATTACCCATGGAAGGTACAGATAATTAGGTTCAGTTTCTCTGAAAATCTGCCATGTTCCTCATGACAATAAGCTATTTGTAGTTGGATGCTGTAGCCAATTTCCTAAATTCACTCTAACTTCCAAGGGCTACCAACCCAATAATTTGCTTGTCAAAAATTGTTAAATCAAGGCAGAAGAAAAGCTATGAACCATAATATTAATCTGAGGGATTTTGTTTTTAACAAAATTCCAGAGCTATCTCTTTTTCTGCTAGAGAAATTTTGAGATCAGCTGGGCATACCAAACAGAAGAACACTGTAGGAAAAATGTCTAAGAAAACAATTATATTTCATAGATTAAAACAGAAAGAGTTCATTGGAATGATAAAACCTGGATTACAAAATCCGTACCATCTCTACATGGCAGTGAACAGATACAGCTTTCTATAACTTTACAAAGTGGCTATCTGAATTTTTGCAATTCAGATGCAATAGCAATAGCACTTAGACTTATATACCACTTCACAGTGCTTTACAGCCCTCTCTAAGCGGTTTACAGAGTCAGCATATTGGCCTCAACAATCTGGGTCCTCATTTTACCCACCTTGGAAGGATGGAAGGCTGAGTCAACTTTGAGCCTGGTAAGATTCAAACTGGCAAATTGCAGAGCAGCCGGCAGTCAGCAGAAATAGCCTGCAGTATTGCATTATCTGGGTCCTCATTTTGCCAACCTCAGAAAGATGGAAGGCTGAGTTAACCTTGAGCTGGTCAGGACAAACTGCTGGCAGTCGGCAGAATTAGCTTGCAATACCGCATTCTAACCACTGCGCTGCCATGGCTCGTAATTCTAATATCTGCAGGAGGCTTGACCAAAAAATAAAAATAAAAATAGAATTATGAAAAGAGCTTGTTTTTAAGCTGTTACAAATTAAATTAGAAACTAATGAAGAAGAGGAAAGTAATTTATTAGAATACCAAAATAAAACATTACAAGCAGATATCTATCCGCTTCACCAGAATACTATAGGTCACTGAGCAGCCAGATCTGAAAGCCTGAATTGTAAGGTCAGAAGGTATTAAAAGTATGTCCTATGTCCAAGAGTAGAATCATACTAGACAACCCATGATACACTGGGTCATTGTTTCAGAGATATTTTCTTACCTGAACAGAATGACTATGGGCAGACAAAAAAGCAGTGGGGCTGGAACAACATACAACTTCCAGCTTCCCCACTGACTATCCTTATAAGAAGCCAGAAGGGAGAATGATCATGCGATTGTGGCTGACTATGGCCATGCGGTAGCCTGGTGATGATGAAGCAGCCACAAATTTGCCAAATTTCAATCCCACAGATATAATAGGTCCTAGATTTTGGACACATTGTTTAAGTTGATCTATTAAAGATTTGTTGATTCAAAAATTGTTGCCTTATGATGTCCGGTGGCCCCCAATTAAAGATACAAACAGACAAACAGATAGCAGAGTTTTAGCAGCATACAAAGCATCCAACCTTAATGAATATTTAACTTTTGTATTGTTTTGTATTGTATTGTTTTGTATTGTGATAGATTTAGTTAGCCATATATTAACCTTTATATTTCCCTGTATTTAATTAACGCTTTATCCCTTTTTCTAGATTTCTATTTTTAGATCTTTATGTTTATATATACTTTTAATTTTTAAAAAATGTTTTAAAACTTTGTATTACATTTTTTTAGCTTTTTAAATTCATCACTGTTCGTACCCCACCCTTCTTATGCTGGTCTATGACCATAATAAATATTTGATTGATTGTAATATATAGATGTTTAGTGATGGAGTGAATAATACAATAATCAAGTTCCCAAAATCAATCATGATAGATAGAATAAAGGAGACAGCAGTCACCAGGAAGAGCATATGCCCGTGATGGCGAACTTATGGCACACGTGCCACAGGTTACATGCAGAGCCCTCTCTGTGGGCACGCCAGCCATCACCCCAGCCCAGCTCCACTGTGCATGCGTCACCCACTGGCCAGCTGGTCTTTGGGTCTCTGCCACGCAGGCGCGGGGGAGGGGCGCATGCAGGAGATGCACACGTGCATGCGCGGAAGCACTTGCACTGAATTTTTGGGGTTTGCCTTTGCTGGTGCAGCCCCAAGATACTGGCTTACCGTCACCACAGCAGCCTTTTTGCTGGTGCAAACGGCTTGCAGCCTCAGCCTCTTTGCCGGTACAAATGGACTGCAGCCGCAGCTTCTTTGTGGGCACAAATGATCTGTTGATGCAGCCTCTTTGCCAGTGCGAGCCCACCCCCTCGTGCCCCGTTTTGGCTTCCAGGTTGGTGCAGGCAGCTTTCCAGGCCCAAAATGGGGCACGGGAGGGTGGGGTCGCAAAGAGGCTGCAGGTGCAGGCCAATTGTATTGGTAAAGAGGCTGCGGCAGCGACAGCAGGCCAGTGTCTCAGGGCGGAGTCATGCCCAGCTACACCAACAAAGACCGGAAGTAGCCGCCCACCGTGTTTTGGCTTCCAGGTTGATGCAGGAGACTTTCCAGGCCCAAAACAGGGCATGGGGGGGGATGGGGAGCATGCACTGGGGGGGGCTGGGGCACATGCGGGGGGATGCGAGTGCATGCGCTGGGGGTGCTCACTCATGCGCAGGGGCAGGGCACATGCAGGGGGCGTTCACATTGCATTTTGGGGTTTGGGCATGCGCACATTCATTCTCACACAAGCGCTATGGGCACTCAGCACCAAAAAGGTTAACCATCACTGGCATATACAGTTTCACAATTATCAATATATTGAAATTATAATAAAGATGTTGCAAGATTCTCAGCTAGATTCCAAATATGTACTAGCTAGACAAGATTCCAGGATGAAGATGTTGAAGATAAGTTCAGACATTCAAAGGTAAATAACGGATCACAAGCAGGAGAAACAGTAATCAATTCAATGAGAGATGACTTTGGAGGTGAAAAAAATGAAATTCCTGCCAATATATCCATGCCTGAGAACCTTTATGCCCTGGATATTACCTTGTCACTATTAAAGGGACATGGCAAACTCATCCACCATAACTGTTTAAACCTGGAGAAAGCTGAAAGGAATTTATGATAATTCTGGAATAAACAGCTTTACAAAGAAAGCTGATGCTTATTATATTTTGACATGAACAGTTTGATCCACTTGCTCACATACATTCTTTTCATTAGTACATTCTGTACCTGTGTTCTTGAAAGCTTACTTTTATAGAAGAATAAAAGAATATTAATGCCAAATACTCACACAATAAGCATTCTGGACATATTAAGAGCCCATATAGAATTAAATGTTTTTTTGTTCTGTGTACAGTTGTGAAAAGCTGGAAGCAATTCTAAATGCATTTTTCCTAAAAGACAAAACAGTGAAGTTTTTTTTTTCCCCCAGAGAAATCTCTCCCCACTTCCTAAATCCATCATTATTCAAGCAGAAAAGCATTCATACCGGAGATGAGTAATTCCATAACACTTCATGTTAGAATATACTTAAAAATTCTTACAATTCACAATCATTTGAAATGCCATCAAGTACCAAGAAAAAAAAAATTAAAACAACACCGCCATAATTATTTAAAATCAAGAGCATTATCCCAGAAACATCACATCCATTAAAGGTTCTAAGCTAGGAACCAAAACCAAATGCCAGTAGAAAATCTTGCATTTTAGTAAAGTCAAAGAAAAATTTCTCACCCTAGGGAATGTCTGGATGCCTGACAGCCTGTCAAACCTCTTAAACATTTTGAAAGAGGAACTGCATGCATGTGTATGTATTGGGTGTGTGTGTGAGGGGGGGGGGGGTAGAGGACATCTCTAGGGAATACAAGAGATGTAAATTAGACTGAAAAGTCTAAAAAAAAAAATACATCCCTGGAAGAATGCGATGGCAAGCCATTTTTGTATTGCTGCCACACACCAAAAAAAAGCCTCCATAGATGTGTCCATAAAGTCACTAAGATTCAAGGTTGAACAGAACAAAACTTTTGTCATTTTTTTGTATGTATGTTTTTGAGTATAGATTCACGCACATACAATCAACACTGTATGAGATATAAAAAGTGGGACTGCTGAAAGGTAATACTTTCTAGGTGATTATAGTGGCAAAGTTTGTTTGCTCCCCATATTTCTCATACTGTTGTGACCTAGGCTTCCTGAGTCATTAAAACACACGAGTAGTCCCAAAAACCTCTTTTATTGCAACAGCTGTGAATTACGTTCATTCGCAGCTGAGTCCCAATTAGTTGCAAAAAGTCCTTAGGGAGAAGTCCTTCGGGATAATCACCAACCTTTATCTCCCTTGACACTCTGCCAAAGATCTACTTGGCAAAGCCACACAGAGTCCAGAATCAAACAGAGATGCCGACTGGGAACAGAATTAACAACGTTGCTTTCCTGCAAAGTGCTCAGGTGCCTTTGCTCCTCTTTTAAGCCCTATGGGAGGGGCCAGGCCTTACTCCCAAGTCATCCCTTTTGTTTTAACTGTTCGTGCCTTCTGGCAGCTCTGCGCATGCGTGCACTAGGAACAGGCTCCTCCTGTTCCTCTGCCTCTCTGCTGTCCGACTCTGGAGGCTCCGGAGTCCGCGCATCACTCCCAGATGGCCCTGGCCCCATCTCTGCCTCTGACGCAGAGCCCTCGTCTGGGCCTTCCCCAGACTCCAGGACTGGCCCATGTTCCTCCCCAGCCTCCTCACTGTCCAATTCTGCTGCCAGCTCCGCAGGCTGCTGGCGGACCACAACACATACACAAAAACTGAGGCTCTAACTCCATGATGGCGAACCTATGGCACACGTTCCAGAGGTGGTACACAGAGCCCCCCTCTGTGGGCATGCGCACTGTCGCCAGCTGCTCTTCTGGTTTCCAGCACACGCATGCATGTCGGCCAGCAGGTCTTCACGCACACTGGAGCTCCGGAAACCCAAAGACCAGGTGGCTGGCGTGCGCAAGTGCACTGGCCAGCTGGTTTTCAGGTTTCTGGTGCTCCGGCAAGCCCGCGCGCACACATTCCAATTTGGGCACTCAGTGTCGAAAAGGTTCGCCATCACTGCTCTAACTCATTAAGCAAGGTTTTTTGAGCTCAAAATGAATGCTAAAATGCAGCATCTCGTTCATTCTATCCAGATTTTTCCCATCCATGACAGCCATTTCCTGTTCTCCCAAGCATTTGAGGACAAAAAAAATACATATACTACCAAGCCTTCCTTCCTCTCAAATGATGTGGAAGCAAAATATCATTTCCCAACGTGGGGAAAAAGCTATTTAAGGTAATAATATTCTGACACTTCCATATGGCTTATAACCACCTTGTTACTACTTTCTTTTAATATAACAGAAGCATGATGAGACAAAGTGAAGTCATTCTGTGCTCATTAGATTTTCAGAAAGGATTTCAGAGAAAGTTCCCAGCCTGCACTGCGGTTTCTTCCATTTGCAAAGCAACAAAATAATGGAATCATATTAGAATTCACTGTGTATCTCACACTTAGCATTTAATGTACAACCCTACTCAGATTGAAAACATTTTAAAAGAAAGGAGTAATAAATTTTAAAATAGGGGAAACATATTTGGCTGAAGTACATTTGATGTACTCCACGCAACCGCTGGACTGATAATTTCAAATCAGGCACAAAAATTCAGTCTACCCATTACCTTCTTCACTCCCTCAGTCTCGAAATCATTGAAAGGTCGTTAGGCTGTTGACGCTTTTTCTTGGCAATAACAAGAAATGAATCCATTCTCCTCTCTACGACATCCTGTACCTCCATCCAATATTTCATTTTCCATATTTTCTGAACCTTTTGATGCTCAGATCACACTGCCTGTTGCTTTTCAATTATACACACTAACATTTTGCTTGTAGTGCGCACACAAACTTAACATAGAAGTCTAGTTAATCAAACAGTTGTAATTTTGTTAATAAATTTTGCCCTTACCAATGGCTTGGCACAAATGTAGGGTTTATTTCCGTATTTAACTCAAGGGTTGAAAAATCACAGACACCCTACAAACTCCCACCCTCTGCACATACACATATATTCTTCCTATATGCAAGAAAGCAACTTTTTGCTTGGGATGTATATGAAATAATTACAATTTTAAAAATGGTTAGGATTTTGGAAAATAAATATCCCCACCATGGGTTGTTTTTTGTTTTGCTTATATTGCAAAATGGAACAGAGCTCAAAACACCTCAAATGTTCTGTCAGAGAGAAAAATGATAACTTGAAACAAGCCACTTATGCCTTTATTTTTCATTACCATTAGGATAAGTGCCATCTATCGAAAGATAAATTAGAGAAGTGGATGATTCTTGATGGAAAAAAAAAATATTTTTAAAAGAAAAAGCCCATGACAAACAGTGAAATTAACCATTTAATGTACTTTTAACATCTTAGCCAACGTGCATAGTTATAGCTGAGCAAAAGCAAAGCCAAAGCCAACAGTAGTAGATTCACTTCAACATAGCCGTTGAACTACATACACAACACAAAAAAAAAAAAAATTTCTCTGTCTGCAATGACAAACAAATGAACATGGGATACATATATATGGAAAGTTCAACAGCAAGGCGATACTTCTTAGGCTCATAGGCTGAAAATTTGGCATCTGACAAACTGCTTGGAAAATGTACAGAAACTTTACATTTATAAATTGCATTTCCTGTAGCAAAAAATTTAAAACAGCATTATTATATTCATCATCTACAGCATCACATCTTTTTAAGCTTATCCTTATGTTCAATGTGTTTTTCAGTTTCTGGACAATATATCTGCTTAACTGATTTTCTCTCACCCCCTACTGCATCCTCCCCTTAATTGGTTTCAGCTAATGACAGCAGAATCTCTGTTTCATTGCCTGATCTGTTTCACATCTGTATAGTTTTGAAGAATTTAAAAGAACATCTACTGATCCTAGGTCATCAAAACACATAAAACAATGAAACAAGTCACCTCCATTTGCCCAAAGTTCAGGGACAAGCACAAAATGTACGCTGAGCTCAGGGGTCCCCTGTTTCCCCCTAAATAAGACATCCCCTGATAATAAGCCCAATCGGGCTTTTGAGCACATGACAATAAGGCCAAGCACTTATTTCAGCATTCAAAACAATATAAGACAGGGTCTTATTTTCAGGGAAACACGGTAGAAGTTCTGAAGACATAAAGAGGAGGAGAAGGAGGAGGGACAGGGACAGCATACACAGTACAACTTCTAAATTACCATAATTTAGGCAGGAAACAGTGACTCTAAAATATGTTATTAATAGAGCTCCAATAAAATTGACCATGTTGTTTGAAAGAGGTAAAGTAAAAAAAGAAAAAGTCAGGTTCCCATGTTGACAACCAGCATGTATCAATAATCCTTTGTCTTCTCCCAGGATTGCATAATAAATCTTATTTCCTATGCCAGAAAAATGCACAAATCCTGAAATCTTTGTAGATTCCAAATAGTGGGCATATGGTCAAAAAGAAGATAGGTGTCTTTTAATCCAGAGAAACCATCCCAGTGTCAAAGTAACAATCCTGCTGTGGTCAACACAGAGTATGACAATAACATAGCCATACAAAGAGGAGCAAACCGCACAAGTCATATTCTAATTTCTGAGGTGTACAGTATCTTAAATAGCAAAGTGAATGAACATTCTCTGAACATTCTCTGATGTGTCTAAAATACATAAAGTATTTGACCCTCAGTGGGATATTCTAGTTCATTATCTTAGAGGTGATGTAAACAATTATTAATTACATCAACTTCTTTTAACCTCATCTTCAAAAGTGTTACTGGCTTAGGAATCACAGTTAATTCCTTCAAAAACTCCAACCACTACAAAAAATCACAAGCAGAGGTATCTGAAAAACATACACTAAAAGTGTGTGCTCCCATGAGGCACTCTGACATAAACTAAACCCATTTGTTGGCTTTTGCTTGTAATTTTGCAAAAATGTTAAGAATTCCTTCTTTAGAATGGAAGTGATCCAAATTAATATAGAGGGGACCACTTTGTGAGAGGGCCTGTTTGCTTGCTTATCAAATGTGCAAGGCTACTCATCTTATTGGGTGCCAAACATAAAACATAACCAATAATTAAGGTGATCATTTGGGGGGGAGGGGGGAAATAAAGTACAAACCTAGAAAAGGGGCCAATCTGAAAGAGATTCACAAGGTTAAAAGAATTTATGTTTATAACTTTACAAAGGAAAATTCAAAAGCAAAACCAAGAAAACAAATAATTGAATTAAATAAATCTAAAGGATGGTTTTCTGAAATAAAAGACTCTTCTTTATAATAAAGGACATATGGTGGCTTCCCTCCACCTATCCCAACAGAAAGAGCGGGACAGAAAGGCTGGTATAACTCGGGGCCTCCCTGTCTGTTACTCGGGATGCAAGACAGCTGCTTTAGGAGAGCAGGGCAGAGGCAGGAAGCAGCACCCGCAACAAAGTCTGTCTCAGCAAATCCCAATGATCTTGGCAGGGAAGAACTTTCCTCCAGATGTGAAGGATGGCAGATGCACAGGAAAAGGAGGGGTGCTCCTGGTGTTGCTTCTGCTGGTTGTGGTCAGCAATGGAGGTCAGAGATGAAGACACTATTTCATTCTCCATAGACTTGTCTATCCAAGGATCTGCTTCCAGGGAGATGCCCAGCACAGTCTTGGCTTCTCCCCTTCTGGGTACCATGTTATGCCCCCCCCCATGCTTCTCAAAGGAGGTGAGCCACTTTCTGCCCATGAAGATAGGTGAGGTTTATGCACAACTCTTACAGTTGATTTAAAGCTCCAAGTCTCCATGCTTCCACATTAAGAATAACTGAAAAACACCAAATGGAATTGATGGGGAGGGGAGGGTTATGAGAGTGTTATTGTTTATATAATCATATTTGAGCCTGTTTTCTATTAAAAGTAATCTCAAATGAAACAAAATTTGCAGGAATTATATAGCCTCTTATGAGAAAGTGATACATGCCAAACTGAAGATAAAAATGTGGGTTGTTGTTTTTTCCCTTCGAGAACTGCCAATTCTTTTTTCCCCACCCAATTTCTTGGCAGAATTAGACATAATATTCAGGCATGGTTGCCTCTTCTGAAAAGATAATGCATGCCAAGTTTCAGATGATTAGGTTCAAGGGCTTTATGTTGTTATTCAACCACAATTATAACAAATATTGGTGTTCTGGTTAATGAAAAATATTGCTGGTTAAACAGCCAAAGTGAAATGGCTGTTTCACAGTTCTGTTTTGCAGCATTTTTTTAATTCAATAAATTTATGTTTAATGGCATACTGCGATACTCTTGACTGTTTTCTGTGATATTCTTGTGACTCATGGGAGACTTTTGTGCTAATAAATTATAAGGCTTAGAGCTGCAGCTCTTGGGCCAACTTGCTAGTTCCAATGAAGACCTCATGCCAATTTAAGTGTGTGACCCCCACCATAAGACTTTCCTAAGGTCCCCAATCCTGCACTGTTTCAGGACAATAAAGAATGCCATCCTAACAATGGATAGGAACTGAATTCCTTAAGTGAACGGAAAAGACAAATAACAAAGATAGGTTCTTATTTTGCTTTATGCTCTCACAGCACATCACTAAATGTCTCTTAAACCCTTGAACATTCTATTTAATTCATGGGAGATGTCATTAGCGTTCTTCCTGATCTTTGGAGTGACTTGAAAGTTTTAGGAAAACACAGGGGGGCAAAAAGCCCTTCAGAAAACAGCAGTTCATCAAGGCTGCTGGGATCCATTGAGAATCAACAAATAACACTCCCACTCCCTTTCAAGCCCTGAACTGCAGTCCTGGGGTATGGAAATGAAACAAAATCTATAAAGAGGAGGGGGAGAAGGGAATTTTAATCAAAAAGGAAAAGAACAGTTCTTGCTGAGAGGTAGGAAGTAGGACACTTTTTGAGATGAACCAGGAAAACCTTGGTTCAATGTGATTCATTTATAACCAAGTCATTTTAATAATGTCTGAGCCAGCAGTCAAAAATGACCTTGAAATGAGATAGACGAAGAAACAGAGAATTAAATGCATGTGAAATACAACTCCGTACATGGATTTTGCCCACTTAACATGCAATGCAGAGCAGCTAACATTTGGATAAGTGTTCATTTCTGTTCACCCTAGAGGTGGGCTGATAAATATCCTGGCACGAGACTCAGAAGATTCTGAATCCAACAGTTCTAAAGAAGTTGCTCCAACAATGGAACAGTGGAATGTCAGCCTCAAGAGACATCAAGTTAGAGATCACCTGAGGTTTATAAAACACCGGCACCATCAGAACAACTGAAGCTGTCAGACAATGAGGTAAGGTAAAGAGCAAAGCAGAGCAAGGGCATTCAGTGAGGTTCCTTGCCAAGCAAGGGAGAGACAACCTTAATTAAACATAGCTGGCTGAAGCCTGGTTTAAGAGGCAGCCTTGACTCGTTTCTCTCCATTGTAAACAACTATCTTATCATATAATTCCTGTGCAATCGCATGTACAAAAAACCCTAAAACTCTGGCCTTTGGATTGGTTGAGAAACCTAGTATGGCTCGCTCAACGCTGAGCTGGATTTTGACTTCTGTTTTGTATATTCCTATTTAAAGCAAAACTACCAAGGCAAGTTTTTTCCCCAAGAAACTCTGCTTTCATTTACATGTTTCTTTTTCTGTCATTTATCTACTTCATTTTGGATAAATTACTTTTTCATTGTGATGATACCTCTAATTATGTAGGAGAAAAGCAGGCAGAGCCTGGGGGTGGAGTCAAGAGAGGACTCAGCCTAGACTTGTTACATGTCTACAAGTGCATCAAATTCAGTCCCCTTGACTTCCAGTAACTCTTATCTAGCACCAATTTAGTGCTATCTGTAAGTTGACCAGATTCTCGTGTATAGTTTGAGTTATAAATCAGAACTGGAGCTTGCATGCGATCCTGATTCTTCATGCCTAACAAATGCCATCATTTCAACCTTAATCCATAATTAATTCTCCACCAATATACAGCCACTTTGAAGTAATAGCCATCTAGAATGCAGGACCAATCTGGTTAGTTCTAGGTTACGCTTTGATGTAATAATGTTGTATGGATTAAATAATGAGCTGAAGAGATTTTTTGCAGTACCAACAGCAAGGTGTCAAACTTGCGGCCCGGGGGCTGGATGCATCATGCTCTGGCCATGCCCACCCCTGGTTTAGTGAAGGGGAAAAAAGTCATGTTACATGATGTGACAATGAGGGTTTGACACCCCCAACCAAGAGGAAAGAGGGATAGCAATAGCAATAGCACTTAGGTTTATATATCGCTTTATAGTGCTTTATAGCCCTCTCTAAGAGATTTACAGAGTCAGCATATTGCCCCCAACAATTTGGGTCCTCATTTTACCCACCTTGGAAGGATGGAAGGCTGAGTCAACCTTAAACCTGGTGAGATTTGAACTGCCAGATTGCAGTCAGTCAGCAGAAGTAGCCTGCAGTACTGCACTCTAACCACTGCGCCACTGTAGGGATAATGAGTTGCAATGTTTATAATTGCTATAAAGGTCAGAAATCACTTATTTTTTTCTTGTTTCTTTAATTATATTTCTTGTTTTATTCTATTTTGCTTTTTTGCACTTTTCCCCTTTTTCCTTTCTTCTTTTCTTTACTTTTGCTTTTTTTAAATAGAAATACTTAATAAAAAAATTATACATACATATATATAGAAATACAGATGTTGTATGGTTAGTATTTGTAGAAGATTTGGAAGTTGTGTGCTTGGTAAACTACCACCCAGTACAGCTATCTCATTTGGTTCACATACAAAGCACCTTCTTTTCAAATTGCTCATAGTTTTGTTAAAAATTATATTAAACAGATAAAACTAATAAAGAAACCTGGTAGTCTCTCTCCCTCTCTGTGTATGTATATATTATATATATTATATAGAAAAAGTGTGGAAAAAATCCCTCCCAAAAAAAGAAAAAAGAAAAGAAACTTCCCCCTCCATCTCCAGCTAGCATATTCAACATTAACAACTTGTCACTGTCTCTTAAATCACAGCCAGATACATCTCCATTCCATACTTCATTCCATTTTCTATAAACACACCTAAATCTTCAGGTCTCTTTATTAATCAACAAACGTCCAGTAAAAATTAACATAAATACATAACTACCTAAATAGATAATCCCTCTTTCCATTCAATCTAAATCCCCCTCTCTTAAAAATTAAACATTGCAATAAAAATGAGAGCTATTAAACATTACTAGAAATAATAACCCCTTATTTAGATATTCAAAGGTAGAGATGTAAATATTAGAAACTCATCCATTACACCATTAAACATTTTCAAAAGATAACCATTAACTATCGCCAAAGATAGCAACTCATTATTTAACCATAATTGAATAGGCCAGTTTTCAACTTTTTTTCCTTCTTCCTCCCAGCTATCCTTAAGTCTCATAGATAAAATTCGAACATGTTTTTTCCTAATATATCTTTGACTCTTTGTTTTTATCTTTATCCAAGTCCTCTTGTAATTTCCATGAAATAGCTCCAGTAAGTCTCTGATTTCATTTAGAAATAGTAGTCCACATTCCTCTTTGAATACATACTTTGTATATCTTTTTATTTTTAAATGATCATCCAATTCCACATTATAATAGCCAGTATTTCCATTTTTAATAAACTGTAATTTTTAAGTCCACCTTAAAATACATTTTGGTTATCTTCAAAGGAGTTTGTTCATCTTTTGTAGCAACAGTTAGTTTCAGGAAAGAACTAAAAGCTCAAGCACTTCACCAGCTCATCACATCTTTCCTTTTAAAGTGGCCATCACGTGCTTTAATAATTGATCTTCAAAATGTTGTTTTGTATTCAAAATGTAAATGTACTAGATTTTTCCCACACCAAAGGATTTTTCTAACCAATTTCAAGTCTTTCTTTAAACCAGTTTCACAAAACCATATCATTTAAATTCTTTAGTCACAACTCTTTGCTGTGTATTGCAAACAATTACAAAAGAGAAAAAAAAAATGAACGTTTTTCAGAGACTGAAAAAACATCACGTCCTTTCTTTTTAAACATATTGACTGAAAACTCATCCTTGTAGGCTTGCAGTTTTGAAAGTTTTTCAATCTTAAAGAAGCAATAAAAAATTAAACTCCAAAAATATGAAGGTTGGTCAAACCTTGAGTCCATGAAAGGCTGCATTTATGGCTCAGAGCACAATGGAACTTGTAACTCTCAGCTGCTTGCAAGCAGCTGCAAAAACATCAATTTCTGCAGTCTATTTACAAAACCAACCTTAGAGTACATATGGGCAATCTCCTGATCTCTCTTTATTCTGGAGAGAGTTTTCGCAGTCTGGCTCTCGCAACCAGCTGTCTTTTCAACTGTAATGCTCTGGCAATTTGCACAGTGGAGAAAAACACAGGCATTGGCTTGCCTCTTATTACCAGAAGTGCTTTTTTCAAATTGTTAAAAAAGCTGTATTGTTTGAAAACTTGAAAGACACTACTGGCTATCTCATTAAAGTTTACATTCAGGTAGACCTTGCTTAATGACTGCCTTATTTAGCAACCATTTAGCAGCCAGTTACAACTGTCCTGAAAAAATAACTAAATGATGACCAACCCTCACATTTGCGACTATCACAGCAGTCTCACAGTCATGTGATTGAAATCAGAGTGAAATCAGAGGGTATTTATGACCATCGCAGTGTCCTGCAGACACATGAATGCAGTTTGCATGTTTCACAGCTAGCTTCTGGCAAGCAGAGTCAACAGACAAGCTGTCTGTAAAAATTGCAAGTCGCAGTCACCTGTGGGTGATTTAATGTTTAACAACTGCACTACTTAGCAATGAGTTGCTGGTCCCAATCTTAGTTGTTAAGTGAGGCTACTTGTACAGCCACTTTCCTTTTTTCCTTCCTACAAAGTGGAAGTCATTTCTGCAGCTACTTCAAGAAGCTTTTAGGAGTTGATACACACTATAAAATGTGTAGTGTGTATGTGTTACATTTTAAAATTGCAAATCATGTAATTTGCATCTGATGAAAACTATGACATATTAACAAAGCTTTCTGGGAAGCAGGCTCATGATGCTTTGTCTTATCCATTTTGCCTCTGTAGAACTTTCTATGAGGATGCAAAGTTCACTTTGCAGATTTGACTAATAGACCTTTCTTGCTCGTGTACCTCTAAAATTGTGTCATAGCTCTAACAAGCGCCGGCCACTTGATTTGGACTTCCAATTAGTTCTGCCAAATATGTTACAAGAACCATGAAAAGACATCTGGCAAAGACAGCAGCCATGAATAATGAATCTGACATGGAATAACATATACACATAGCAATCAGTAATGAAAATAAGTGTCAACAACACATGGAAGGACAAGTTTATATTTGCTTTTTAGTGGTGTCACTGAATATCATCCCCAGTAAAACTGGTGATAAACGTAGGAATGCCTACTTAATAAAGAATCCAAGGGGAGGGGGCAGGGAGGATAAAGGTGTTGTCCAATTATCTCTGTGTTACTAACTTCCAAGTAGTTATTGGCTATAGATCATGAACATTATAGACTAGTGTAGCTTCTCTTTTAACATTCAGAAAATCCTTCTTAGTGTTTTATAGATATGTTCAAGTAATATTATATATCTAAAATTGATAATTCTGTGCAGGTGTGTACAAATGGTTGTGTCTGAATGTGTACAAGGGTTACATCTGTATGAAAAATACTTTTATAAAAATATGAAATAAAAATAACAAATTCCTGCATATTTGGAGTCATCACACCGAGCTATAAAAAAGCTAGGCAAACATAAGAGTCAGTTAAAAAATAAAGCATTTCTGCAAAAGTTATAAAACAGTTTTTAGATTGTGGAAAGCTACAATTTAACTATGGTTTGTTAAACAAAAGTACAGCTGGCAGGATTCTTTCAAAATCAAAGAAACCACAATGTGGTTTAATGTGATGTGCTAATCTAAGCACTATGAGCTTAAGCAAATCTACTGTATAACTATAGCCAAATTGATAATGCATAAGCAAAGTTATTAAGCAATTGCCTCCCAAATTATACAACAAGGTATTTTATACAATGGAGATAAGTCAAGAAGGCAATGCATGTTTAAAGCTCTATTAAAAGTTTATAAAAGGTTAATATCTACCAGGAAACCAACTAAGGAGGTAATTGGCCAACAGGGACATTGAAGTTACATTAAGAGGGCAGGAAAATACAAGAAACTTAATAAATTCTTTGCTTCCATCTTCACTGCTGAGGTTATAATGTATATTTCTGTTCCTGAGCTGGATTTTTCAGGAAGGGAATCTGCTGAACAGAGGTGAAAAAAAGTAACAAGAAATAAAGTTACATTGCTAACAGGCAAGTTAAAAATGAATAAATCCCTCAGTGCTGAGAATACTCACTATAGGCTTCTTAAAGAAGTCAAACGTGAAATTACTAATCTTTTAACAAAAATATGAAACTCCTCTTTCACATCAGTGCCTGTTCTAAGGACTGGAAAGCAGCAAACATAATTCTAGTTTTTTGGAAGGAATTTCAAATTTCATATTACAGTAATGAGATCTGAGCTAGTGATGACTAATAACAAAAGGGTTCTTGGAATCATGGTGGATAGCTAAATAAAAAAACTGTTAACCCCGTGTGCAGCGACTGTAAAAAGGCAAATGTTATGCTTGGAATCATTAGGAAAAGAGCAGAAAATAAAACTGCCTGTGCAGTTTTATTTAGATCAATTGATGGAACTATGGCTGCAGCTGTAATGCTTGTACCTTTCTGGTCACAGCATTTTGAAAAGGACAGATACAGCTGGGTGACAGCAGCATTCCCATGAGGCAGAATATAAAGTACATAGTACAATCTCCTGACCCCCTTTTTTTAGGAAGAGTATTCTCATTTTGGTAGCTATTAGCCTGTAAAGTATTTATAAAGCTTCGATCACACACATGGACAAAGTCAAAATTAAGTTGTTAAAAAAAATAATACATGTAGTCCTTGACTTATGATCACAATGGAGCCCAAAATTTCTGTGAGACATTGGTTAAGTGAGATATGCCCCATTTTGCAACCTTTCTTGTCACAGTTGTTAAGTGAATCATTGCGGTTGTTAAGTTAGGAACACGGTTGTTAAGTGAATCTGGCTTCCCCATCGATTTTGCTTGTCAGAAAGTCACAAAAGGGATCACATGACGCCCCCCCCCCCCAGGACACTGCAACTGTCAATAATATGAGTCAGTTGACAAGCATCTGAATTTTGATCATGTGACCATGGAGATGCTGCAACCATTGTAAAGTGTGGGAAACGGTCATAAGTCCCTTTTTTCAGTGCCATTGTAACTTTGAACGGTGACTTTGAACTGTTGTAAGTCAAAGACCATCTGTATATGACCAAAGGGGAGAAAAACTGTCATTTTTCTATACCAGCAACTTCTGACCATGGAGTTCATAAGGGGTAGAATAGGAAGATAAGACAACTGCACACAATTTGGAGTATCATAATCAGTGGTGAGATTCAAATAATTTAACAACCGGTTCTCTGCCCTAATGACCGGCTGGGTGGGCATGGCCATGGTGAACATGACCAGGAGGTGTGACAGACAGCACTTAGCCTCCTGCACCCCCTTGGAGCAAAAACGGGCCGCAGGAGTGATGCATTGCCCCCTGCTCCATTTTGGGCCTAGTAGGCCTCCCTGCAGCCTCCAGGAAGCGAAAACAGGCCACAGGGGGGCATCCCCATGCCCCATTTTGGGCCTAGGAGGCCTCCCTGCACTTACCTAGGAGCCAAAATGGGGCATGTGGGGACTCCTGGAAGGGGCAGGAAGGGGTGGGGCCAACCAGCAATTTAACTAGCAGTTTGCCTGAACTAGCTCAAACTGGCTGAATCCCACCACTGATCATACTCATGTTTTTGACATACCTAGAGCAAAACCTTACCCATTCACATAGAACTCCTCGTATTCCAATTTTACTACAAACTTTAATATTTAAGTGTGGCATTTCTTGCATCCAATCAATGCTTTAAGTATTACGTTTAAGAACCAGGAGGTAATACGGTAGAATAATAACATTTAGGAACTCAATTGTCTGTCATGAGGGAGCCTATTGCATTTCTCTCAAATTCAGTTTTGTGGTATAGAATATTCACTGACCTGCTATTGCTGCCATTACCCTGTCATGGTCTCTGCTCAAGAACTAGGATTTGACTATAATGAGCCCTTCAGGAGGAACAAAGCAACGAAAAGGCTGACTCAGTAAGAGGACAGGGGATATTATCTCACTCAGCCATTCCTGTATCTTTCCCTGCACTTTGGTAAACCAGCAGCAAAAAATATGGCATCAAACATTAGGCAAAATCAACCATCTCTCTCCCTCTCTCTCTCTCACTCACTCTCCCCCCCTCTCCCTCTCTCCCTCCCTCTTATAAACACACATGCACACATACAGTGGTGGGATTCAGCCAGTTTGGGCCGGTTTGGGCGAACTGGTAGTTAAATTGCTCACTGGCCCCATCCCTCCCCACCACGCCCCTTCCAGGAGTTCCCACGCACCCCATTTTGGCTCCCAGGTAAGTGTAGAGAGGCCTCCTAGGCCCAAAATGGGGGCGGGAGGTGCGGCGTGCCCCGTCACGGCCTGGTTTTGCTCTCAGGAGGATTCAGGGAGGCCTCCTAGGCCAAAACAGGGGCAGGGGGATGGCACATCCCCCCATGGCCCGTTTTTGCTACCAGGGGGGTGCAGGAGGCCAAGTTCTGCCTGTAACACCCCCTGACCACGCCCAACATGGCCAGCCCATCCAGCCAGTCATTAGGGCAGAGAACCGGTTGTTAAATTATTTGAATCCCATCACTGCACATATACATATAGCATAATTTAAAAATCCAAGGACAAATACCATTATACAATAAAAACTTGAAAAATGAATCAAAAGCAGTGTTGATGTTGCACAAATGCTACAGTTAAAAGAGAAAAGATAAATACATTTCAGCTATTACTTTCCTTTCTGGGAGGATACCCTTTATTTTCAAAATATTGGTTTATGACCAAAGTTGCCATACAATGTTGGGAATATCAATGATGCAATCGAACTTTCTGAACAGTGCAGATTCTATTATGGGATGTAACGCTGCTTCATCACCAACTATCTACTGTAGGACATGGTGCAAAATATTCAAGGGGGACCAACCAAGCATTTTCTGAAATCCCAGAGAAGTGCAGAAAAAAATACAGACTATGCTAGCAACCTTCTACTGTATCCTGACTATTTATATGTACGTGTCTTCAGTTTATAAAGAAAAAATGGGAGGAAATGCTTTCAAAACACAAAGCAGCTGCATTTAAAAATCATTCATTTGTTAAGCTTGGTTTAATAATATCCATTTAGTATATTGCTCATTGCTGAATCATAGGAAAGACAAATCTAAGGAAACTGCTAATGATGCCAGAAAAATATGAGAGGCATTTGCGATTTAGAAGCTTAAAACAAAAGAAAAATAAATAAAAATAGGAAAATAAAAAGCCATTCAGCAGTTGGCAGCAATTGACTTCAATCGATTTTTCAATGAATCATTCTACTTTTGTGTTTTTCTCTGAAGCTTCTATTAATTGGATTCCTTCATTGAATCTGTCTTCTTTCTATGGTACTTTCTTTAGGCAAAAAACACCCACTCAGTTGTGGATTTTTCTTTTTTGGTAAAAGTCTTTTCTGCTATTTCCTTTAAAGTACTGCTTTGTCTTTATATGTATAGGATTTCATGTGAATGTGATATCTTAAAACAGATATCAATTTTAAGATTGGAAGAACCTTCTTCCCCCTACTTTGAATGGATCTTCATCCTCTGCTTAGTAACCTCTTATGGGATCACATTTTAATTCTCTTTTTTAGATCATAGAATAGAATGGGTTGTAAATCGAGGACTACCTGTATAGCAAAGCAAAAATAACACAAAATGAACATAAAAATGAAGGGCTTGTACTTCAATACCATAAGTTCCAGAACAGGTATAAGTGATAAGCTGCTTCTCAGAAATTTAGAAATGATAGCTTATGTTAGTAAAATCAGTTGTTCTCTAAACTTGTCAATAAAATCATTGCCCCGCTTTTCATTTTAAAACTATATAATTTTCTGGTTTTGCCTTTGCTTGTGGGTACAAATTGGAGATAATTATGAGAATCTTTCTTAGCCAAAGTAAAATCACAGGTGGATTTCTTGAAAAGGTTAGGATTCCTATGGAACAGGATTATTCCCCATGGAAACTAACATGGAAATAGTTTCCTTCATACCTGTCTTAATATATTTCAAAGAATATTTAAGAAGAAAGGCTAGTACTGTATGGTCAGAAATTCTGTAGCTGAAAAAACAGGGAGGGAGGGAGGGAGGGAGGAAAAACTTGTTCTAACTCTTATTTTTATTTTTTATTTATTTTATTTTGTCAAGTACATATTAGATAATATATATAAGTATAAGCATGATTGAATACATAACATGAATACAATTAAAGGGAACATTAGGACAGGGACGGTAGGCACGCTGGTGCTCTAATGCACGCCCCTTAGTTGTCTGATTATTCTTTGATAATAACTAAGATTATTCTTAGTTGTCTGATTATTCTTTGCCTTCTATTACTAGAGGTATATATTATAAGAATGGGAAGACTGGAAGCGACCAAAAGACTAACAATTTGAGATATGTAGTTGCTATTTTGTTAGCCAGAAGGAAAAAAAAAATGATTCAGAAAGGTCTTGCTTCCTCCTACCTCAGGACTGCATGATATTTTCTCCAAGTTTCCCCTTAATAACTCACTCCTTCCTTCCTCACAATGGCTCCCTCATATTCTCCCTAAGACCCGCTCCAAATTCCTTTACAAAGTATGCTGAAGAAGGAAAGCTGCTGTTCATTCTAGGTGGTGGAACAGGTGGATTTTGAGGCAGGTTTCTCTGTGACAGATTATGGATTGACTCTTTCCCATGTGATTGAGAAACAGACTCAGCCAGGAAAAGTAGCTCTAGCTCTTTATGCTTTGATTGTTGACTTTCAGATGGCCTTTGATCCTATTTCCAAAGAATTTATCTCCAAGAAATGGAAAGCTTCTTCCATTGATAGTTACTCGTGCTAGTACATATAAAGATACTAGTTAGAGAATGAGATGTACTACGGCCAGGCATCTCTCAGGTACAGCAATAACCAGCAAGTAGGTTAAACAAGGGTATATTCTAACCCCATTACTTTTTAACTACTGCATCTATACAATGACTAAAACCTGGGGAGATTTTTGTCCCATCAAACTGGACAGAATCCTTGTATCTGGACTGTTTTATGCAGACAATGCAGTCCTACCACAAATGCCAATAGGCCTCAAAGGGGCCATGAAAACTCTGTTCCATTTCTGGAAAAAAAAAATGAAGTTTTGAAGGATATAACATAGAGTAGGTTTCCAGCTTCTAAATACTGGAGCTTTGTGTTGTACTACTCTGTGAAAGTATCATATGGAGACTCTTCAGGTTGCTTTTTGTGGCTACAGGAAAATCAGCAATCCTTTCTTTCTTCTTCTCCAGAGGTGGTCAACCAACTTTCCTCAATCTTTTTGAATCCTTTGAATTATGAATCTAGAGATGGTTACTTAGAGTACCAGGACTGCTACTAAAATTAATCAATACTGGACTAAATTTAAAAAACTGCTTGCTTTAGGCAATTACTAGTAAACAGAAATTCCTGTTCTTTAAGCACATGATACAAACATGTTATGAACTAGGAAAACTTATAATGCTTAGCCAGGAAATATGGAAGTAGAAAGAGATTAGAAAAGATAAACATATATGGGTGAGATCAGATGGATTATTGGAATGTTCTTGGTAGAGCTACAAGATATAATAAAGGTCAAGATGACCAAAAATATCAGAATCCGAATAGAGCTGGAAGGGACCTTAGAGGCCTTCTAGTCCAAACTCCTGTTCAAGCAGGAGACCCTATACAATTTGAGCCAAGTGGCTATCCAGTCTCTTCTGAAAAACCTCCAGTGATGGAGCGCCCACGATTTCTGGAGGCAAGCTGTTCCACTGATTAATTGTCCTCACTGTTAGGAAGTTTCTCCTTAATTCCAGGTTGCTTCTCTTCTTGATTAGTTTACATCCATTGTTGGAATTTAATATATAGACATATAACTATGTCTGTACAGGTACCAGAAGCTGAGCACAATTCAGTGGCAACTAGCTTCTTCCATTTACTAATTCTATCATTCATAAAAGCTTCCACTTACTTCAGTTTAACAGAATAGTCAAAATCCAAAGACAGAGAAATATGGGTTAAATTATTAACTAATTGTTATATTACTTATAATGATCAATGTATTAGTTATACAAAGCACATTCACATTTCCCCCCAAGCTGCAGTATATATCCATAACATAGTAACTACTTATATGGACTTGCTGAAAAGTGCTTTATATCAGAAGTGCATGATAGGACATCCCTATAGAACACATATAAGCCGCCTGGGAAAGCCAAGGGAAATCATCAAAACCATAAAAAAGCAAAAGTTAGAATATTTTGGACATGTGATGTGGCACCCAGAAAAATACAGCATACTTCACTTAATCCTCCAAAGAAAGATTGAAGGCAAACGAGGTCTAGGCAAAAGAAGAACATCATGGCTTCACAATCTAAGAGTCTGGTTTGGACAAAACTCACAGCACTTTTTCATGCGGCTGTTGATAAAAATAGGATCGCCAACATGATTACCAATGTCTGATGATGGATATGGCACAAGAAGAAGAAGAATAGAACACATCGTATTATTCATTCATCTGGTCTATTTGATCTGTCAGAACAAAGATAGTTACAAGGATTGCTTAATATTAAGCCAGAGTTAACTAAACAAGTGAAAGGCAAGATAATTAGCTTTTATTCTATTGAAAAGAAAGTAAATTTTTAGAGGCACAAAATATGGAGTTGAAAAGAATTCACGGGGCTGATGTTTATTTTAATACCAAAGAGCAGATAAAAAGGTCTGGGAAGAAAGTGGATGGTTATAAGGAACAAGGATGGTATGGTATGAATTAATTAAATGTGTATACTGTGTGCTGCCTTGATGCAAACTGTTTGCTCTATTTATAGCTGAAGGGCATAGAGCTCACATATATTTTGAAAAGATATAGCAAAAGAAGGGGAATTCAGGCAGTGACTCCAGAGTTTGCCTAGAGAAGAGGCAAAGTTCATTCATAAAGAGTCGGATGAGTTAACTCAGTGCACACCATCTTTTAAAGAAATGTGTTTCTGCAGTGCGAAAACACTAATTAGCAGAAATAATTAATTAAACACATTTAGGCTTTTTTAAATTAGTTTTTGTTTGTTTGATCATGTAATTTTGCTTGGAAATAAAATTTAAAATTTAAAATACAGATTACAAGCAAGTTGTTTTATTCATTCATTCATTCATTCATTCATTCATTCATTCATTGTTATGTTTGATATCCTGTCTTTCTGTCCACACAGCTGAAATTAACAAAAATAAAAATGGAACAGAAAACTGAAACAGATGGTATTTTTAAGAAGGCTTCTACCCTTGACTCAGATACATTGTTTAATATGTCTAGAAAAGTGGAAAAATAAACCAAATCAGCCAAGAAAAAGTCTTGTGGAAATGCTTTGGACTACATTTATCAACTAATAAAGCAGAGTTATATGTATGGATTTTAATTCTTGGTTCATAATATAATTCACTAAGAAATATTATTTTACAATGACAGTCGATATAACACTGTTACCTTCAAACTTAAGATAATGAACATTAAAATTTAAAATTTCCCTTATGGATACTTATTCCAGATCCTTTTTATTTGCAGATGAGCACTGCGCTCAAGTCATCACCTCATCTGAATCTCCTCTGAGTCTTGATAGAGATCTGATCTTATCTTTCTTGATATTTTCCACTATTTTCTCTTGGGAGAAAACCATATGCATCAATTATCTTCTGGAGGCAGAAATGTGGTCAAAAGTATTATGTGAATATATATTAGAATGACAGGCTGAAATACTTATCTTCTGGGCAGTGTTATTAATTATAGCTTTGAAAAAAGATTCCAATTAAATGGAAAAGGCAAGGTAAGTGACCTGGTTCATTGAAGACCTTGGATCCAATCAAGTCAGGTGGGCTATTAAACAAGAATCTGTCATGCTTCTAGGTGCTGAACGTTCAAGTGAAATAGCTCTTATGTTTGATTCTTAACCCAAATATGAATAATTTCCATTCATTAAGAGCTAAGAGCATCAGGAGGGGATGGAATATCAGAAGGTAAGGCTCAAGATTAATTATGCATCTTCCCCCTTCAGACTAGGTCAACATTACATTTTGGTTTAGCTGGAGCTACAGAAAATGTATCTTCATAAAGGAAGTGCAAAAGAATATTGATTCTCTCCTATTACTACAGCTACTCCTGGCTTGCAGAGGAATTGAAGGAATTAATGAAGC
The DNA here is from genome assembly GCF_029215685.1 of Pituophis catenifer annectens. Classification (NCBI taxonomy): domain Eukaryota; kingdom Metazoa; phylum Chordata; class Lepidosauria; order Squamata; family Colubridae; genus Pituophis; species Pituophis catenifer. The sequence goes on along the minus strand of NW_027256881.1, from coordinate 244,759,510 downwards.
GGAGGACAGCACATTTCACAAAGCTAAATAGGCAGCAGTTGAGGAGACACATACTTTGTGTAGCATGTTGTTCCAACTGCCCTACTGTGGTCCAAGTTCACTTGGGCAAAAAAAAAAAAAAACCTGAGAAACCAGCAAAACCTAGATGGTTCCGATGTATAGAGATCAAATGAATTAAGAGAGAATTTTCCTGAAGTTTTTCTACAGTACTACCTTGGTTGTGAGAAATGATGAAAATGGGGCTTGCTTATGTTACAATAAAGATCTAAAATAGATATTACAAAGATTTTCGGAAACAATTTGGACTGCTATGTAAAATGGGCTTGTTGTCAGAAAGACTTCTCTCACTCTTGATCATGATGGGGCAATAGTAATATCATCTTGTATTATATTTTGTTGTTAGTCACGAAGTCGTGTCTGATCCATTACGACCCCATGGACAATGTTCTTTCAGGCCTTCCTGTCTTCTACCATCCCCCGGAGTCCATTTAAGCTCACGCCTACTGCTTCAGTGACTCCATCCAGCCACCTCATTCTCTGTCATCCCTTTCTTCTTTTGCCTTAAATCTTTCCCAGCATTAGGTTCTTCTCCAGTGAGTCCTTCCTTCTCATTAGGTAATAAATTTAACAGCTGCTGATCTTGAGTCAGAACGAAAAACAGCAAGATAGACCAATCAGATACAGAAGACATCAAATCAGCTAATTAGTTGTTGTTGTTTTAATTGAGAAGCTTGAAACCAACAAAAACCTCTTTGTAAGGTCTATTTCTTTGATAAAAGATACTATGGTACTGATTATGTTACCTTCTAATGCAATGAGTCTCCTCCAGATACTATAGACTACGGTGGCCACAACTGATTATCATTGGCCATATTAACTAGAGCAGTGTTTCCCAAACTTGGCTATTTTAAGATGCATGGACTTCAATTCCCAGAATTCCCCAACCAGTATGCCTGGTTGAGGAATTCTGGGAGTTGAAGTCCATACATCTTCAAAGGGTCAAGTTTGGGGAACACTGAACCAGAGCTATGAATGTTCGTCCGAAGTATCTGGAAGACATTAACTTACCTATTCTTCTTTCCACACATTTAACAGCACTCCATCTCCTTTGTTGTATAAAAGAAACAGTTCCAAGGAAGGCAACCAGGCAAGCAGACTAAGATAACCAGTCTTAACCATTATTTCTTCACTTCAAAATCCATTAGTATAAGTAATTCCTCCTCCTCTGCTAACCAGGGGTGAAATCCAGCAAGTTCTGACAGGTTCTGGAGAACCGGTAGCGGAAATTTTGAGCAGTTCAGAGAACCGGTAGTGGAAATTTTGAGTAGTTCAGAGAACCAGCAAATACCACCTCTGGCTGGCCCCAGAGTGGGGGTGGGAATGGGGATTTTGCAGTATCCTTCCCCTGCCACACCCAAGCCACGCCCACCAAGCCACACCACATACCCAAACCACACCCACAGAACCGGTAGTAAAAAAATGTGGGTTTCACCACTGCTACCAACAATATTCAAAATTCAAATTTCATGTCTTACGTGGAAGTACGTTGACATCAGCAGTTCATATGAGCTTTGAATTTGTGGTTAGGAACAATATTCTCACCAGGTTTAAGATTAACTCAGTCTTCCATCCTTCCGAGGTTGGTAAAATGAGGAGCCAGATTGCTGGGGGCAATATGCTGACTCTGTAAACCGCTTAGAGAGGGCTGTAAAGCACTGTAAGGTGGTATATAAGTCTAAGTGCTATTGCTATTGCTATTCTTTAAGATATTTAGAAATATATAGAATGTTTGTATATTATTTAGAAACATAAAGACTATTATACCGTATATCCAAGTGTATCCAAATTAGTACAAGTCAATCAAAAGTATATAGACTGGTTTTGAAGAGTATGCAGTGCTCTCCTCACAGTCTTGCCATTAAATTTGAAGAGAGTGTTTGCCTCCTTTCTCCAAAATGCAATTCTCCCTCTCATGCTGAATAGGGCCCAGACTTCATTAGGGACTATTCAAGATCTAAATCATAGCCAGAAGGTCTAATAGTAGAGTATTCATATTTCCTTCTGATATGTTTCAAAGAAATAATGTAAATTTGGGGGATTGTCACTTCTTTGTCTTTTGTACAGTCATCATATTACTTTATGCAATGCAAATGAAAATACAACATCTCCTTTTATTTATTTATTTTTTGCTTGAGAGAAAAGCTGGGAGGAATGATAGGGAATTTATTTACCATGGAAGCAGTAACATGAATAACAGAAGCCTTAACTTTCTCTGACATTAACACTGGCAATATAATATATTGTTCTTTAAAAAGAAAGGTGTGAAAACAAGCACTAATAACTTTGCAGCAATGTTTCATACTTGACATTCACTATACTAGAAGCACCTAGTGGAGCTTGAAAAGCAAAGCAGGGCCACACAACACATAACAGTAACCACATAATAGTATCTGGTTAGTAATCAGATGAAAAATCATGAAAAAATGAACAGGATTGCAGACTAGATCAGTATGTTACAGTTTGATGGAAGTTTTTTGCATGCAATGGATCATTTTTCTGCAGCTATTTACATAATTTGCATAATGATCTTATTACACAAATAATATAAATTATATAATCTCCATCATTTGTATATATGCAAATTACATCATTTTGTGTCAATTGACATCATTTGTATATATGCAAATTACATCATTTTGTGTCAACTGACATCAAATTGTGGAATTATTCAAGGGATGCAAATTGACATAAATGATGTCATCAGGCAAATGATGTCAATTGACACAAATGACATAATTAACATCATTTGGGTAATGTCACTGTGCAAATAACCCAAATCTCGGTGATGAGGAATGTTCATTTTTGACAGCTTGTCATGAATAACCTCCCCCACCCCAATCAGTACATTAAAACAGCATTTTGGTTGTTTTACCCCATGCTTCAGGGACAATCATTTGGCGGTGGGGGGGGTGGGAATGGTGGTAGAGATAGATTTAGTGAAACTATTTCTGAATTAGTTTAATCAGTTTAGGGAGAACTTTATCCATTGTCACCCTTTCATCTGAGTTAAGTGTCAAGTCTGGCATTGATCTGTCAGAGCAGAGCCTGCAATCCAATCTGCATAATCCCCATTCTCTAAAGTTGTGCAAAGTGCTTTCCCTTTTGGTATGTGAGTGAATTTAGCCTTTACCCAAATATTACAAGCAGGATGTTAGTTGGACCAATGGCATTCCCTTTTAGAAGTGAAGCACTTCATTGAAATACTGTAACTATACATTTCTCAGAACTATTTGAGTTGCATTTAGTTGTTATAATTGTGTATTATTCCTGCCTCTCTTTTTGCATTTCCCTTTGCAAATTTGTACATTTCAACCCACATCCATCATAAATTGCAACTGAAGGCATGAATATATGTACTTCTTTTGAAAAAAGAAATGGAATCTAAACTGACAATCAATCAGAGGTTTCCTATCCAATTTGGTTAAGTCAAAGTGATTTCCTTCTCCTGGACTCATATAATTAACCTTCAATTCATGCACACAAACACATTGTTGGATTTCTTATAGTTGAACTGTTAAAATTTACATAAAGGGAGCCAGGGACCAGTCTGCATGACTGCAGTATTAAAAATTCAGTCATAATAACAGTATCTTATTAAAGTGAATTAGTATCTAAAGACAGATTATGAAACATAATTGATGATGCTATTCCTGTAGTACAGAGAAGAATGGAAACAGGATGAACAGAACATTAAATTTGAAATGAAAAATTCCTAATCCACGGAAGAAATCAATGAAAACTCTAGCTGAATGAGGGGAAAGAGATGTTCCCAAAACAGAATACAGCAATAATCACTTGTATGAGATGGTCAGCTATAGAAATCTAATAAATAAATATAATACTGAACCCCAATACCATGACAATAACCTTTAAATATATTCATCATATTATAAATCTTTATGGCCTTATTTTTTATTTCAATTTCATTCCATTCATTTTCATATCAATAAACCAATTCCTTTTTATTTTTTGATAATATTGCTTTTTTTAAATGTGTAATTTAACTGTCCAGAATCCCATTTGGCTACATGTAATTGAATTAATTAATTAATTAATTAATTTAAAAACTTGTATTATGATTTAAAAGGTCTGGGACGTGATTATGTTATCTATATTGATGCTTATTTACATGTCAAGGTAAACAAATATTTTATTTGTCCTGGACTTTATGTATGTATGTATGTAGGAAGTATGTATGTATGTATGTATGTGTATATGTGTATATATATATATATATATATATATATATATATATATATATATATATATATGTGGCCCCTGAAATGCTATTCAAAGACCAAATCTTTGGTCACTGGAAAAAAAGCACTCTTGAATTAGACTAAAACCACAAGTAGCCCTAGAACCATAGATTGTCCTTTTCTTAAAAAAAAAAGTAAAAAGTAAAAAGTGATTAATTGAATAAATTAACATTTTAGTTGTTTGTAGAGATAAAGGAAAACTAGTTATGTGATCCAGTTGAATCCTGAAATGATTGACCTGTGTATTGGATCAGATTACACATTGGTTTCATTTGAGAAAGTACAAGGTAAGAAGAAAAGCCAAAAACTGTTCCATTCATTATCGGTTTTAAACAATTGTCCAGAGAAGGTGGAGCTGAAAAGATTAACACTAGATCTCAATTTATATTTCACTAAAACATCTCTCCTTAAGATAAGGAAAGAGAAGTTGCTGCCGCATAAACATCAGAAGAATAAGTAAGGGTGCTCGACTCACTGACAGTTAAGGACATGATAGTCTGAAACCTTTATCAGATTTAGACATGCTGTCTCCTTTGAGAGTCAAACATCGGTGACAACTAATAAAGGAAAAGGACAGAAAAAGGTGTTCAAAATATTGATGGATGAGGAGAGAAAGAAAGGCTTGAGGGGAAATTAAATAGCTCTAAATTATTTGCCTGCTTTGAAGTTTCTTGTTTCTGTTTGAACTATTTTTCTTACAAGTGGATAAAACAGTAGATAGTTTTAGTTCTGCTTCTTTACACACCAGTGATACCTCAGTTGATCTTTTTGATATTTATCTTATTAAAACCTGCATCCTTGTCATGAATATCTTATCTGTAGCAAAATGCAGAATCTGGACATGTCACAAGCTTTCCTATTAATAATGGTACTGAAGGCAAATTTGATGTATCATTAATTGAATTAACTGTGATTAATAGCAATTTTTTTGTTCTAGAAATAGGAATCACAGAGAATTGTAAACAGCTTTTAAGATTGAAAAGGATGGAAGGAAAAGAGCTTCTTTTTCAATACTATCCCATTTTTCTCTAAACCTTCCAGTTACATTTTAAATACAGGTTCTATTAATGGTATAGAGTCCATTGGAGTTGGGCAGTTGTAACAAATTTGAATAAATAAAAATGTAAAAAGGTTGGGATTAGTTATCTTCCATATACACACTTCTCCTGATCACAGAAGTACTCTGTTTTCCCTTTAATTAATGTCAAGTGACACTGAGTAATAATGGATCCATAGTGCTAATTCATTCATTTCATTTCGTTTCAATTCGTTTGTTTGTTCAGTCACTGATTTTCTATGGTTGTCCATCTTAGTCAATACTCTGGATGGCTTACAATTCAAAAAAAATATTACAATTAAAAATACTAAAACCTTTTTAAAACAGTAAAACAATAAAAATACTAAAAATGATCAGATTAATGCCACTAAGAATATTCTAGATAAAAGCAATGGATTTTCTCAAGAAAGAGAAACTTAGAGAAAAATAGTTAGTCCACTGTGATTATATTGCCAGAATATATTTTAGTACAGATTTGATGTTTAACTGTCCAAAGAAGGAAAAGAAAGGGGGGAAAGAAAGGACCCCTGGTGATAAATCAAGTCTGAAGAGTCTCAAATACAGATTTTTAGCAATGAATTCCACTGAAGCATCAAAAGCAGCACCTTGTTATTCCAAACTGGGACTCTCAGGCTAGCATCCTCATCCTATGCAACAAGGTGCCATTGCTTGCTAACTCGGAGAAGCACTACTCAGAAAAACCAGAAATAGTGGGGGAAAGGCCTGCCTATTAACTGTGCTGGAGAAGGTTGAATTTCCCAAAAGACTTTCCCAGCTTGCCTACAAAATATGTCCATTGCTTCAGGTCAGCTCTGAGGTACTGCAATTTGTATTCTAGCTGCATGGCTGCTCTCCATGGTCCTGAAACCTGATCCAAAGTCACAGCCTGATATTTGCAGTATGGCTATGAGCCAAAATTGGCTTCACCTCAGTTTTACTCCAAACAAGAGTCCAGTGTGACATTTGCTGTTGTCAGCAATCTTCTCTGGCTAGTCCACTCCACTGTCCCAAAAGCTATTTTAAAAGTTATAGCTAAGGTTATTTAGGATAGAGTATAGCCTCTTTCTCTGGAGGAGGAGGAATGCAGCTCACAAGTCACCAAATGAAAGCAAATGAATCTTCTTTAATTTTAATTATATTATATTGTCTTTTTATCATTGCTTCAACAGTGAGATGGTCAGAATATAAATTTAATAAATAATGTATTAATTATTCTAATACAACTCCTCAGCAATTACAGAAAGAAGACATCCAACTCTATCTGTTAGTATTCCAACTGCATAACAAGAGGAAAAATAATCATAGAGAAAAAGAATTGAGTTCATAGAAAAAGATTGAGGCTCTCAGCAGAAGCAGAGATTCAAGGCAAGGGAACTCTTAAGAACATAAGGAGAAGTAATATGTCTCTGTTGGAGAAATAGGCAGAATTGATTATGGAAAACACAGCAGGACACAAAGCTAAACGAAACACTTCCCAGTCAAGGCTTTGGAAATATCAGCAGCTCTTTGCCCTAAGAAGGTTTTACTAAGCAATGGTCAGGCTCATTAATTTTGCTTCCTACTATCTGGCTACTGCTTTTAAGAGCTACAGAGGGAGAGAGGAGAAATTGATGGAGCCCACTGGTGTGTGGAAAGTCCAATGTCATTCTCTGCAGCTATCATTGCAACAACATTATTTCCAACAAGGCAAACAACCTCTGCTGCAGTGTGAATATAGGCACATATTACCTCACTTTAATGGCACGTAACTTTGGAAAAAGTGTCCCCCCATCTGCTCTACCTTCTAATTATAAAACATAAGGTGAACATAATGCACAATAGTACCATAAACAGTGAGGATGATCCATGATTTTAATGCATAGTACAAGCTTCTTATTTAACACAGAAGGCATCTGTTAAAATTCTCCCAGCTCCTCTTCCATATATTTGGTTAGCAGTCCTGCTCTGTTGATATGGGATAGATAATGTATTTGCTCTGCTTCAAATCTCCCAAATGTATAGTTACAAAACTTTAGAGCTGGGGTTGTGAGGCAAAGGCCAGCTAAGCAAACAGCAGACAAGTACCATATTCAAATGAGGGTAACATATATTTCATATTATGAGCCATGGTGGCACAGTGGTTAGAATGCAGTGTTGCTGGCTAATTCTGCCGACAGACAGCAGTTTGATCCTGACTGGCTCAAGGTTGATTCAGTCTTCCATCCTTCTGAAGTCAGTAAAATGAGGACCCAGATTGTTGGGGGCAATGTGCTGACATTGTAAACCAAACAGGGAGTGCTATAAAGCACTATGAACCGATATATAAATCTAAGTACTATTGCTATATTCATCCACTGTTCTCAGTATTGACTGTTTATAAATATACAAATATATATCCCCAAACCATCAGAGGTAACTATATATATTGATATATTATATACAGTAGCAAGCAAAGACTAAAAAAATTAAAATAAGAAGTTGGAGTCAAGTAGTTTTAACTTGCCAAACCAATGCTACAATGGTTTCTCTAGCTTCAGCAAATATTAAACCTAGACCTGTGCGATTGCTTTCCTTTAGTATATTCAAAGGAACAAGTGATGTATAAATACTATACTCCTTTTCTGAACTATGCATCTTCCTTGTGAGACTTCCACCCTCATCTCCCATGGGAAACAGATAAAAGCTGAATTTCTGGATATAAAATCCTTCTTCTTTAGAAAGTCCTCTTCATAATTCTGATATTGCTGACTCTTAAAGAAAATCAAAATAGGTTTCCTGTTATTCAAAAGAAACAATAACCTCTGAAGGATGAGCTGGATCATGTCAGAGACCTAATTAATTATAGTACCATATAGCAAGAAATTCATAAAAGCACCAGAGAACATTATTATAGTGAGAATGTGCTACATAAAGTTCAAAAAAACTTCATTTCTTTTAAAATTCTGCTAATCCAGAGGGTAATCAACACTACCGCAGTCAAAAACACAAGTATCAAATCATAAATCTCTACCTCAGAGGAGTGCTTTAGAAACATTTGACTTTTACAACATAATAAAACTGATGTTTTGATTTATCTTTTTTCAGTTCCCTGGTCCTGCTGCCACAAATACTATGCAATTATCAAAGCTGGCAAATGAAGTTTTCAGGATTTCAACAGGGTACCCAAGGTTATACCAAATATATCACTGGAAAAGTCTCAATTCAGCACAATAGTGGCAATAAAGAAAACATCCTTTCCACTTCTTCCCCTAACAAAAAGAAATTTTTAAAAATGCAATGCCTCCAAAAAGTCACATTCTAAATAAAAGGGGCTCAGCAAATTAGGAGCAATGGCGAAGTCAGTTCACATGAAGGTGTTCAGAATTCAAGGGAGAGGAGAAAGGAGAAAGAAAGGAGGAGGAAGAAGAGGAGGAGGAGGAGGAGGAGGAGGAGGAGGAGGAGGAGGAGGAGGAGGAGGAGGAGGAGAGATTGCAGTCTATTTGTAAACAGAATGTCCAAAACAGTCTCTTACCGATGGAAGAAAATAGATCTAGCCTAGGTTTTCCTAATTAGAATCATACAAATTGTCTTCACTATTCTTCTCCTTGGAAAATGATTCATTGCTTATGCAACTCTAATAGATATATCCAAAGATCAAGCATTTGGGCAAACAAAATGAAAAATTCTTTAAATTGGTTCTAAATTTAGTGCAATGTTGTACCAGGGAATATCTGTAATGTTATTAATACTGATGAATTTTCAAATTTCAGTCCAGACTGAAATAGCGTCGGGAACTTGGCTAGTTTCAAATAAGAATGCTGCATGGAGAAAAGATTGCTAGTTCTCTTGAAGTTAGAAGCTGATGTAACCCATTAAATTGTAAAAGAAACATAAAGGCAAAATTTAAGGTTAGTACAATGGACTCCCCAAGTAACAAATGTACATGGTAGGAAGCTTCAAAGAAGCTGACAGGTTGCTGCCACAAATTCTGCATGGTTCTTTATTTTTACCCAACTCCCCAAATTTCTCCGTTTTACAGGATGGAAATTTTTAAAAGTCTGAAAATAGAAAAGTAAAACTGACAGATTCTTCTGTATGTTTTATTCAGGAATCAGAGCAAAGAACACATAAAGATACACTATAGGCATTTAGATATATTGTATATGGGGAAAAGCAATAGGAAAAAAATAGGAAAAAAAGGGAACAACAGGTAGATGGCTCTGGGAAACACCTCTATTCAGGCTAAAATAGGCAAACTGCAGTTGGAAGGGTCAAAGAGGAATTTTGTGCTGGGTAGGTAGAATTGCAGGTGATGTGTTAGCTTCTCAAGTATTTTGTTTGCGTGTTTCTCTCTCTGTGTGTGTATGTATGTTGACTTCAAATCACTGTTGACATCTGGTAACTCACTGCCTGCACAAGATTTCTTGGCAAGGTTTTTCAGAAGTGCTTTGCCTTAGTCTTCTTCCCTAGGGCTGAGAGAACATGACTAGCCCAAGGTCATCCGACTAGCTTTTTGCCTAAGGCAGGCAGGACTAAAACTCACAACCTCCCAGTTCTAGCCTGTTGCCTTAATCACTGCACCAAACAGGCATGAGAACATTTCATTTTGTATGGGAGAAGCTGCATTAGGCAAGCATTCAGAACACAGTTAATTTTTGTTTTCTTACATTTATTTATTGATTGATTGATTGATTGATTGATTGATTGATTGATTGATTGGTTCAATTTATATGCCGCCCTTCTCCGGAGACTCGGGGCGGCTTACAATGCATTAAGCAATAGCCTTCATACTTTTGTATATACCTGCTTAGTAGGGCTTTCATCCCCCGCCCCAAGCGATGTTCTATTTTATACAAAGTCAGCTTATTGCCTCCACAATCCGGGTCTTCATTTTACCTACCTCGAAAGGATGGAAGGCTGAGTCAACCTTGAGCCTGGTGAGATTAAAGCGCTCCATGACATAGGGCCTAGCTGTCTTCGAGACCGCCTGCTGCTACCGATGACTTCCCATCGACCCCTGCGTTCCCACAGAGAGGGCCTCCTCAGGGTGCCATCAGCCAAACAATGTAGGCTGGTGACCCCCAGGGGGAGGGCCTTCTCTGTGGGGGCACCTACCCTCTTGAATCAGTTGCCCCCAGAGATAAGGAGAATCCAAGACCTCAGTGCCTTCCGCCGTGCCCTTAAAACCCACTTTTTCCAGCAAGCCGGGCTGGCTTCAGAAGAAATTTTTTAAATGTTTTAATTGGTTTGTGATTTTTAATTTTTGGGCCAAATTTATATATATTTTAATTGTTTTTTAATATTTGTATTTCATGTTCTTAATTCTGGCTGTACACCGCCCTGAGTCCTCAGGGAGAAGGGCGGTATATAAATTGGAAATAAAATAAAAAATAAAATAAATAAAATAAATTTGAACTTGCAGTAATTGCAGGCAGCTGGTGCTACTTAATAGCACTTTAGTCTGCTGTGCCACCAAGACTCTTCTGCCTTTTCACTCAGGAGCTCAAGGCAGCATGGACATTGCTTTCTCTTCTTATTCTTCTTCTGCATAGCAAGGACTTTGTGAGGTATTGGGTGGAAGGAGAATGACAGACCAAAGTTACCCAATGGTCTTTAATGATTGAGAGTGGACTGAAACCTGTATTCCCCACTATTAGCCCAACACCTTAACCATTTCGCCTTATAAACACACTTTTCATCTATAACAGCATCAAATGAAGACCAGAGCTTTCATAGCAGTTTGTTCCCCAGACTGAAGAATTTGCCCCAAATGGAATAAAGTACATCTTGCAGAAACTAAAGTAACAACAACGACAAACTTACATTCTCCTCTTTGAATGTACTTTCATTGCATTCATACATACTTTTCAGGAGTGATCAAATCCAAAAGGGTGAGGAGCCACAATTCAGTGTTCCAAAGGTCTAACAATAAATCACCAAAGGAGTATTTGAAATTAGGTGGTTCTTGTCCACCTGTCTTTGTAAACATGATGTTTAGAGAGGTTTATATGAATAGAAATTGGAATGAAAGCCAAGTTCCTTCCTTTTTGTTTGTTTGTTTAATCCCTACAGTCCTCCAGGTGCACTGAAATCATGTCACCAAATCTGGATAATTTTGTACAAGATCTTTGGGTATCAAATATTGGACTGAAATCTTGGGTTAAATGTTTATTATTTCAAGGAGATTTTACTTCAGCTGAAAATGCTTCCAAAATTCCATATAAACTCCACTGAATTTTTATAATCTAAGAGACACAATTCAAATGGAAAAAAGGATAAAGAGGGAAGAGGGAAGCAAGCCAAACTCAGGCATGGATTTTTATAGTTAAAAGGTCTTATCCAAGGAAACACAACTTGAATGGATACAGCTTAGAAAGGGCAAGATCTCTCAGACTCTCCCTCTGTTATCCCTCCAAAGCAATGTTTTCTTCATGGTACAGCCTTAATCTAAAGGTAGTCCTCAATTTACAACACTTCACTTAGTGACCGTTCAAAGTTATGATGGCACTGAAAAAAGTGAGTTATGACCTTTTTTCACAGTTACAACTTTTGAAGCATCCCCATGATCATGTGATCGAAATTGAAATGCTTGGCAATTGGTTCATACTTATGACTATGGCTGTTTCCCAAAGTTGTGTTATCATCTTTTGCAACCTTCTAACAAGCAAAGTCAATGGTGAAGTCAAATTCACTTTAACAACCAGGTTACTAGAGCTGTGGTGGCGCAGTGGTTAGAATGCAGTACTGCAGGCTACTCCTGCTGACTGCTGGCTACCTGCAATTTGGCAGCTCAAATGTCATAAGGTTCAAGGTTGACTCAGCCTTCCATCCTTCCCAGGTGGGTAAAGTGAGGACCCAGATTGTTGGGGGCAATATGCTGACTCTGTAAACCGCTTAGAGAGGGTTGTAAAGCACTTTGAAGTGATATATACATCTACGTACTGTTACTATTGCTATTTAACTTATCAACTGCAGTGATTCTCTTAACAACTATGGCAAGAAAGATCATAAAATGGGGCAAAACTCACTTAACAAATGTCTCATTTAACAATATAATATTTGGCTCAATTGTAGTCGTAAATCAAGGACTACCTGTAAATGAGTTCTCATTCTATACAGATTATCAGACTGAAGTCTTGTTATCCACTGAAAAAGCATAAGATAGGATAGTTTATTTGGCCAAGTGTGATTAGACACACAAAGAATTTCTCCTAACCCTAACCCTCCCCTCCAAATACAGGGGGCCACGGCAATAAACCAAATAGTTTTTCTAAAGGTTTTCATAAAATTAAGGTTGGGTCCTTAAAAAACAATCAATTTAAAAATATGTTTTATTTTTGCAAATGCCACAGCAGCATTTTTCACTGGCAGTTGCTTATGCATAGAGTTTGCTTCAACAGACTATCCGTTAACAAAATATTGGAAAATACAAATAAAGGATGTCCTGTTTATAACAAGCAGTATTTACACTGGCATAGGTAATTAGATTGCTATTTTAAGAACTCTTTCTGGAGCAAGCTTTTATTTAACTGATATGCTTATCAATCGCCTATTAGAGAAGTTTACAGTATAAAAAAATGCAACTAGGAAAAGCAATATGTTAAAACAATATCTGTAAAAAAAGAAAAGAACGATATTCATTAAAAGATGGGGGAAAGCCAAAGAAAACAAAACCAAGCCATTCAACAAATTCTTAGCGAAGGGCATCTAAATAATGAAATGTAGAAGCTTCATGGTTTTCAGAGGGAAGGGTCCTGCAGGTCCCACCATACTCCAATGAGTATGATGCCGTACCAGCCTTGGCAGATGCAGCAGAACCCACCCCAATGTTCTTAGGGAATGACCAGGTGGGTAAGAGTGGCCTGCCAAGCATCCTTGCCCCAAATGGTTTTAGCTCTTGTCTTTTTTAAATTTAATTTTCTATAAGAAAAAAGAAAAAAAACAATAACTGAGTAGAATATTGAACAATAAAAACAAACCAAAATAAGAGAGAAAACGATCACACTTTTTTTTTACAAAAAAGAATCAAAATAAAAATCTAAAGTTAGTATATATTAATTTAACTCTCCTCTAGCATCACCTTCTTGCATAAATTAAACTTTGACTGAACAGAATCACAGTGTTCAGTTATCCTAAATTGCTCGAGACTTGAATGTCATGGGCAAAACATTGAACCTGGCAGTCAATGCAAATGCTTCAATGTAGTATAACTAGCTACCCACCCATCAGGCGATTGTCTTATGGGATAAGCAACATTATGCAAAGAAGGAAATAAAACAACAATGTAAGTTAAAGGTATCAAATAAGAAAAAAAAAAACCACTTCCAGATCTTTACAGCAGGATGCTGTCAATCAAACTATCACAGGAACCTCCAGCCTGCTTTTTAATAGGGAGTTCACTAAGACAGTCTTTTTTTAAAAAAAAATTGGAATCTCTTCTTTTGGAGCTTTCTGGGCCTTCTGCAACCCAGACTGCTACTGTTTACTAAGGACTGTTTATGTCCTCCCTTTTCTTTCTCAACTTCCTTGCAATCTCTCACAATACAACTAAATTTAGGCTTTTCCAATCCCATTCACTCTACATCTTCATACCTTTCTATCCACACAAACTATTTCTGTTTCCACCATGTCGGCATACTAATCATGTTATTATCTTTGGTTCTTTATTTTCTCTTTTCAAAAGATTTTACCATTTTTTTTCTACTCAAGCTTTCTTAGTCTTCTCCTTCCTCTCAGAACATTTTATTATTTTTTCATAAAGAGGCACGTGCTGGATTGGAGACTCTTGTCAAAAGGATATAGTGTCCTGTGTTGCAATGCAAGTTCTGCTCACTTCTTATGCGTGTCCCAAAGGTGCTTTTTCAAGAGGCAACTGGACTTTTTCAGCTCTGACTGGATGGTGAGGAATGGAAGAGCTGAAGAAGCTTCTTTGGTGAGAAGCGAAATATCTTCAAAGAAGAACCAGAGAATCCAGTTTCCTCTTGAAAAAGCACCCTTGGGGCAAGCATGACCTGGATGACTGAGAATCTCCATAGCCATTCTTATGTGTGTGCACATAAGAAAACCTATGTTCAAAAAAGGGGGGGCTTCCAGAGGAAGAAATGTCAGACTGAAGTTGGCTCCACAAAAAGAAGACTTTCTCTGCAAAGAATAAACAGTGTGTAGACTGGCTCTTTGAAGCCTCTCCAGATAAGGTGAGGACAAGAGATCACCTACAAGAGCTCCGGACAGTTGCTGCTTTGCAAGGAGAAGGCAAGACAGCAGCCCCTGGCAGTTTTTGAACACTCCAAGATGATGGGAATTGCTATCTTGCTTGCAACCAAGGTCTATGCCTTTTAAAGGATATTTAGTTCACAAACTTCCTTTTCTAATTATGTTCAGAAATTGCTTGTTAACTATTTTTAATCCATTAGAGGCCTTTGGATTCAGTTTGAAAATGCCAGGTGAGTTTTCCTTCAATCCTTAATGAAAGAAAAATTGAATAATACATTTAGGAATTTTTAAAAAATAATGAGATAAACAGCAGAAAAGGTAAATAAAATTTTGACCCAAGAAAATTATAAACAAATTGAAGGCCCAGATAAATTTGGAAGGTTTCAGAATTAATGATAAAGAATCCTTCCCATGATAAATAAATTTATTTAGACTTTGATTTTTCTAAATAATAATATAATAATAAATTTTCTTTTGCATATTCATACATTTCTCTGACTTACATAAATCTGGTCCATTCCCAGCATAGATTGGACTTCCGAACTTTTGCTCATTATTTCTCACTCAGAATTCTGTCAAACACCTTTCCAGCACACCTTTCCAGAAAATTAATCCTTTTGTAGGTTTTGCATTCACTCTTATTATCTTCCCTTTTATGGAGGAATAACAACAGTAAAAGAAAGAGTTCCTATCAAACGAATTCCATACTCATTCCATAAGCAACCACATTTACTTCAAACTTAACTTCAATGATGCTATTTGCAACTGCAGCTTTGCCAGTTTTCAGTGTTTTCATTTTTTAAATTTCATTTTCCTTAATTTTTCATTGAACACTGAACTTAATAGCATTAATTTCCATTCTACTGTTTAGGATATTCTCACAAACATCTTTAGAACATTCCTTCCAGTATTTAAGATCTTTTTCTTTATATACACATTATGCACTCTTTCTCTCAGGCTCATCTTTGCAACCTTCTTTCATATGCATTTTTACAATTTATTTCTAAGGTGCATTTTTCCCTTACAATCTTTCACTTCATCAATCAACAAAGCATTCTATTTCCAATTTCCCATTAGCACAACATAATTCTTTAAACTCAATTCCAGGCAGCTTCTGTATGTTCTTTCCTCATTTCCTCATTCCATTAATTTAATTGGGAGATTAATACTAATACTTATTTATATAGCATTTAGATTTTCTTTTCCTGCAAATGTTCTACTTTCACTCTCATTTCTTCCCCCCTTGTTTTTCCTTTCTTCTCTGTCCACTTGTTTCCCACCATCTGCTTTTGACATTACCAAAAAAAAAAAAATAGTCTAATCTCACATTCAACTTTGTATCCTTTACTAATTCTCTTAATCTGTCATCATAAACAACCAACCAGTCACGCTTTTAGATTTATATTTATTCTTTCCCATCTGTACATATGAAAGATTAATGCTTACACCACATGTTCAAAAGAGACTTTTCCCTAAGCAAAAGCACAATAATCAACCTCTATTTTTTTTCATTCTTGGTCTCTCAATGACCCAATCACTTATTCTGCATTCTTATGTCTCATTCCTACGTATTCATACTTGTCACTTAACAGAGTAACACACTGTGGTAACAAAGTGGTGCCTTGTAATTACCCTGCACCTTAGTCCAAGGAAATAGTTGCCCCATATGTTTCTTCACTTCTGCTACTAGGAGCAGCAGAACTACTATAATCAAGCTCTCACACAGAGTCCAGAAACAACAACCTGGACAACAGTATTAAATGAGAAATCAAGCAAAATTAACAGAGGGAGGCCCTCCTCTCCTCCTTTCTGCAGGAGATATGGCTGATTCAGGGGTGAAATCTACTTACCGTCCTTACCGGATTGGAAGTGCACACGCCGTGCCACACGTGCGCAGAAGGTAAAAAACACTTTACTTCCTGGTTAAAACTAGGAAGTAATGACACCCAGGCAGGTAGTCGGAGCTTTGCTCCGCCATCGCTATCGGATCGCCGAACCAAGGGCCAAAATCACTACCGGACCAAGTGATCCGGTCTGATCCGGGAGCATTTCACCCCTGGGCTGATTCCAATCCTAATCCAAGAACAAATATGGTATGGAATAAAGTGTTGGTGTCCACAGAGAATACCACATGATCTTCCATTAAAACATCAATGGCTGTCATATTAACAGAAACATACTTAGAAATCACTGAAATCACTTTCAGTAAATGTGAACATTTTTAGTATTTACCTTGATAATAGGATATTTGGGGTGCTCAATAATTAAGCCAACCATTTTAAGTATTTCATGCTATGGATCTCCCTGGACCTATTTTTTCAACATTGGTGGGGTTTTTTTTACAGGGAACATAAAGCAACACTTAAGTAATACCTATTCTTGCTTGAAATCCTGTCCTTCCATCCAACTTCCTCCTACAGTAAAAACATTTGCGCTGTAAAATTGCCAGTTTATCAGGCAGGCGCTCTGTTCCAATGGCTCAGTTCACAGTGCCATCTACTGCTGCTGAATAAATTATATACAGGATACAGAAAGATGGATCACTTCCCATTCTATACATACACACACACACACACACACACACACACACACACATATATGTAGGTCTTTGGTTATTCGGGTCTTCTCCCACGTAAAATTGGAAGTGTCTTGGCAACGTTTCGACGAAGTCTCATTCGTCATCTTCAGGCTGGTGTTCTCAGCTTCGTGCTTCAAGGAGCATGAAGCTGAAAACACCACCCTGAAGATGACGAATGAGACTTTTTGCTCTGATTGGATGGGGGGTTGATTGTGCTCTGATTGGCTGGGGGTGTGTTCTGTTTGGGTGGGGGCTTGGTTGTGCTCAGCTTAGTCTGAGTTGCAGGGGGATTTGAGCTGGTGAGCTGCGTTGTTGTTGTTTGGCTTCGTGTTTGTGGCCATGCAAGCTCTTCATGGTGGGTGTCAGTCTGCTTCATGTATGGATTGGAGGGGTTTAAAGTGGCTAATGATGCAGCTGCGGTCTGGCTTCTGGTCCTTGGTCGTGGCTCATTATCAGTGTGGGTTTGAGTCTGCTTTCTGCGTGGATGTGTGGTGGTGACATCCTGTGTGGCTCTCATGAGTGTAGGTCTGGTGTCATTCGTCGTGTTAGGGACTCGTTTGTCAATAAGGGCGGGTTTCCAAATGGCTGGTAGGCGGGAGGTATCGTCTCGTTTGTTCATGCTGTGTGGGCATTTTTCTATCTCGATGGCTTCTCTGATTATTCTGTTGTTAAAGTGTTCAGTTTTGGCGATAGTTCTGGTCTTTCTAAAGTCAATATCATGTCCTGTGGCTTTAAGGTGTTGGACCAGGGAAGAAGTTGGTTCCTCTTTTCTGACTGAGTTCTTGTGTTATTCTATGCGTGCACTTATTCGTCTGTTGGTTTGTCCGATGTATGTGGTGGGGCAGGCGGTGCATGGGATTTCATATACTCCTTGATTTTCTAACTCAATTTTGTCTTTGGGGTTCCTTAGGATGGTGGATATTTTTCGGTTTGTGCAGAATGCTGTCTTGATGTTATGTTTGTGGAGGATTTTGCTTATTCTGTCTGTGGTGCCTTTTATGTATGGGAGGAGGGCTTTGCCGTTTTCTTGTTCTATATATATATACTGTATTTGTGTGTATATATATATATATATATGGATTGTGGATTGTGATTTCACTGAACTAGGGCTGCATAAATATTTTGGTTTGCGTAGGAAGAACCTGGCTAAAGAGAAATACACGTAAAGCCTACGAAAAGGAAAGAAAACAAATACTGTACCTTTACAGGGAGGATACATGGGATGAGGGTGTGGCTAACTGATGAGGACTTATAAGTTTGAAATAGATCTATCTTAGTCTCCTTAGTCTCCCAATGTGCAGCAGAGTGTTTGCTGGCTGCCAGGAAAATATATATATATGTTTTCTGAGGTTTTCGCGGGTGTTTGTATGTAGGTCATACAGATAGAAAAATGTCCACACGGCATGAATAAACGAGATGATACCTCCCACCTGCCAGCCATTTGGAAACCCGCCCTTATTGACAAACGATTCCCTAACACAAAGAATGACACCAGACCCACACTCACGAGAGCCACACAGGATGTAACTACCACACATCCACGCAGAAAGCAGACTCAAACCCACACTGATAATGAGCCATGACCAAGGACCAGAAGCCAGACCGCAGCTGCATCATTAGCCACTTTAAACCCCTCCAATCCATACATGAAGCAGACTGACACCCACCATGAAGAGATGGCACGGCCACGAACACGAAGCCAAACAACAGCAACACAGCTCACCAGCTCAAATCTCAAATCAGCTACTCAGACTAACCCGAGCACAACCAAGCCCCCACCTAAACAGAACACACACCCATCCAATCAGAGCACAGCCAATCCCCCATCCAATCAGAGCATAGCCAAACCCCCAACCAATCAGAACACACCTCCACCCAATCAGAACACAGCCAAGCTCCCACCCAATCAGTTCACACCCCCACTGGCGGTTAAAAGGAAGAAACAGCTGCGATCACACACATTGCTCCTAGAAGCACGAAGCCAAGAACACCAGCCTGAAGATGACGAATGAGACTTCGTCGAAATGTTGCCAAGACACCTCCAATTTTATGCGGGAGAAAACCCGAATAACCAAAGATGTGTGTGTGTGTGTGTGTGTGTGTGTGTGTTTACTGAGGTTTTCGCGGGTGTTTGTATGTAGGTCTTTGGTTATTCGGGTTTTCTCCCATGTAAAATTGGAAGTGTCTTGGCGACGTTTCGACAAAGTCTCATTCGTCATCTTCAGGCTGGTGTTTTCAGCTTCATGCTTCTATATATATGTGTGTGTGTGTGTGTGTGTGTGTGTGTGTGTGTGTGTGTGTATACCAAAAGGAAAGCAATCTGAAATAGCGTACACATAATTATTTTCTCCTATATTCAACCAATTCTATCTGGCATAGAGAATAATAATGAAGAAATGTAAGGTATGACTTCTGCCACATTTTTTTCTAAACATTATGGAATAATGTTCCATAATGGAACTATAGAGAATATGTAGAAGAAACTATATGAGAATATGTGCCTGTCCCCACTTAATTTACTCTTCCAATATTAACTTTTAAAAAGTCTACTCGCCTACCTGTGTGCACACGTCTTCACATTGGAGTCTGAGAAATTTTTGAAAGAAGGTGAGATATTATTTTTTTCACTCCCAGCACTCAAATCTCTTGTCTTTCGTTTTCAAGAATGAAATCAATTGTTTCACTGGGTGTCTTGAACTACAACATTTTGACTTGCTTGTATTTTTCAAATATAAATAGAAATTATTTCCTTAAATATCTCCTCAGCCTAGACTCGTTGAAGTAAAGACAGGGGAAATGGATTCTCCTATGTTCACTTCTGTCTCCTCACATAGGTCTTCAATGCATAATGAAGAAAATCCCCTTAGTTCAATATTGTACACTAGTTTCACAATGTTTGTATAGTTATTGTGAAGCAAAGAACGCCCTGAGTTTTAAACTTGCAACATTAAAATGACTCATTTTCCGGCTGCTTTAGCTGGTATAAATCATTATTTGATATCATTATACCATCATTACTTTCCGGGGATAATATTTCATGCTACTATTTCAGTAAAGAAGCATTTGCATTCTTATTTTCAGATTTTTATCACTGTATCTCAGAATAGGCATATATATCACATTTTAGTTGTCTTCTTTATAGGGAAGCACCCTAGAAGTCAGTAACACTCAAATTCATCTATGACAGGGATATAGGTGTTCTAGTGGACAACCACTTAAGTATGAGCCAGCAGTGTGCTGCAGTTGCCAAAAAAGCCAATGCAGTCCTAGGTTGCATCAACAGAAGGATGAAGTGCTAATACCATTTTATACTACACTGGTCAGACTAATACTGAATCCAGTTTTGGTCACCACGACACAAAAAAACATGCTGAGATTCCAGTAAGGGTGAAGAAAAGAGCGACAAAGAAGGAACTGGAAGGTAAACCGTACGATGAATATTTGCAGGAACTGGGTATGTCTAGTTTAACAAAGGGAAGGACTAGGAATGACATGATAGCAGTCTTCCAATATTTGAGGGGCTATCACAGTGAAAAGGGTGTCGACCTAGTCTCCCTTCCAAGTTTATTATTCTGTATTCTGTAAAATGGTTCTTGGTTCTGGGGAGGAGAAATTGTCCCCCTCAGAACGGGCTCGCAATTTGGGTGTCCTCCTAGACTCACAGCTAAGATTAGAGCAACATCTGTCAGCTGTGGCTAGGGGGACCTTTGCACAGGTTCGCCTGGTGCACCAATTGCGACCCTACTTGGATCAGGAGGCTCTCCTCACAGTCACTCATGCCTTGTCACCTCACGGTTAGATTATTGCAACGCGCTCTACATGGGGCTACCCTTGAAAAGTGTTCAGAGACTACAGTTGGTCCAGAACGCAGCCGCCCAAGCTGTCGTGGGTGCACCTAGGTACAGCCACATTACACCAATTCTCTGCAAGCTGCACTGGCTCCCTATTGGTCTCCGGTCACAATTCAAGGTGTTTGTTATTACCTTTAAAGCCCTACATGGCTCAGGGCCAGGTTATCTTCGAGACTGCCTTCTACCGCATAGCTCCCAGCGACCGGTAAGATCCCACAGAGTTGGTCTCCTCCGGGTCCCGTCAGCTAAACAGTGCCGGCTGGCGGGCCCGCGGGGAAGGGCCTTCTCTGTGGCTGCCCCAGCTCTCTGGAACCAGTTACCTCCTGAGATCCGGACCATCCCCACCCTATTGGCCTTCTGAAAAGCGGTGAAGACCTGGCTTTTCCGGCAGGCCTGGGGCCGTTGATCTCGCTGTTGCGATCTGGCAAGATCTGGCCATGAATGGTGTGAATGGGTTTTAATTGTTTTTAAAGTTTTTATATATGGTTTTTAAATGCATTGTAAGCCACCTTGAGTCTTCGGAGAAAGGCAGCATACAAGTTGAACAAATAAATAAATTTAATAATAATAATAATAATAACAAAGTACCGGGACTTACAAATTGAAGTTGAGCGACTGTGGAAAAAGAAATCGTGTGTTGTCCCGATTGTAATTGGAGCCCTCGGAGCAATACCCAAAGGGCTACCCCGCTATTTAGAAATTCTAAATTTGCCGGACTTGAACATTTTGACTCTACAAAAAACCACCTTACTCGGAACAGCTTACATCCTCCGACGATACCTTAACAGTTCCTAGGTCCTTGGTTAGGACTCGAGCTGCTGAGCTATTAACCAGCCTCAAAGGCTGTGAATCTCACTAAAGATTAACCAATAAATAATAATAATAATATGATCACTCTAAATCTGCATATCTTTGAGAAATAACGAGATTCATTTGGAAACCCCTAGCCCATCAACACCACATTTCTCCTGTAGCTTGATTAGCCCAATGGAATCCACGATGAGATGTAACTTTGCCAGTCAACTAAAAGTAAAGTAATTTTAAAAAATGAGCGCACAGAGGTGCATAGGGCATGGTGCTTCTCTCTTTTGTTTAACTCTAAGAAGTGATTTCAGAGGATTTAAGTGATGCTTCTCTATCACCACCAAGTGGTTATGTGCAGATGGATGCCCCTGAGTCCACCCAAGAGAGAATCCTTCATCCATCCCACAGTCAGTAAATTATTGGTTTTAGGATTAAACTACCCCCCCCCCTACAGTTAAGCACAGACTGGATTGCCTCATTTTTAGAGGCTTTTCCTGTCCCAGAGATTAAGGCGATTGACCCTGACATTTCAACACAAATCCTAATAAGGGCAGCAGACTGGCATGCCATCTTAAGTGACGCCCAAAAACAAAATCCCCCAACAATCCCCTATTTATTCAGCTTTCTCTAAACAGGGGGGAATAAAAATAATATAGGCCAGAGAAGCTGCACTGATTAATACACTGGGAGGTTTACATACTGTTCAATCTCACACATTATCTCTTACAGTTGGACAAAGGGCTACGCAGCACACTCTTCGATCAAACCCAAATGCCAGGTAAATAAAGAAGCTTACATTATTGGAAACAAGGTCAATATTACAAATTTATCTAATTTGATTTGACATGGGATGAACTGGTATCCTCTAAAACAGCGGTCCCCAACCAGGCCACAGCATGCCAGAAACTGGGCCACATAAACAAATGAAGCCCCATCCACGAGACACAGGCAGCACATGAAACCATACCCCCTCTCTCCAGTCTCTAGTGCCCAAAAGGTTGGGGACTGCTCAGTGGTGAAATCCAATTTTTTTTACTACTGGTTCTGTGGGCGTGGCTTGGTGGGCATGGTGTGGCTTGGTGGGCATGTCAGGGGAAGGATACTGCAAAATTTCCCCCACTCCTGGGGGAAGGATATTGCAAAATCTCCATTCCCACCCCACTCAGGGGCCAGCCACAAGTGGCATTTGCCGGTTCTCCGAACTACTCAAAATTTCCGCTACTGGTTCTCTGAACTACTCAAAATTTCCCCTACCGGTTCTCTGAACTACACAAAATTTCCCCTACCCGTTCTACAGAACCTGTCAGAACCTGTTGGATTTCACCCCTGGGGCTGCTCCTCCAAGAGATGGTAGGACAGCAGGTTTCTGGCAGTTAGAAAATCTGGGCCACATTTTTACATATACAGACACCCCATTGTGCTGACCCAAAATGCTTGCTTCCTATTTGTCTGTTTATGTAAATTTCAGTTAGAAGCAGAATCTTCCTTATAAGCAGACTTCCATAATCCTGTGCAGAGATGTACTGCATAATATTTTCATATAAATTTTTGCATCACATCTTTCTTGTGGAGTAAGAAAGTACTCCACAAGAGTACTTTCCAAGTATTACTTCAGAAAGTAGGGTTGAAACAATATTAACCAGCACTTCCAAATATTGACTTTATTATGGCAAGCTGGATACTATGCCTAGTCTCTACCCAGAAAAATAAAAAAGCTAGAAATTATGCTTATAAATATTCCACAACATTATTTAATTATTTTTTTTAAAAAATATATACTGTAGAGTGACAAAATGTTGAGAAAATATCTTTTTTGATGTATTGATTGATGGACAAATAAACTGGTAGGTAAACTGGCTGGAAGCTTCAAATTTTGATTCATTTACCAAAAAGCAAATGTTTATTGTTTTGTAATTGTAATATACTTTGTAGTATTCTCTAGAGCACCTGAAGGCAGGACAAGAAGCAATGGATGGAAACTAAACAAGGAGAGAAGCAACCTGGAATTAAGACAAAACTTCTTGACACTTACAACAACGAATCAATGGAACGACTTGCCTCCAGAAGTTGTGAATGCTCCAATACTGGAAGTTTTTAAGAAGAGATTGGACAACCATTTGTCTGAAATAGTATAGGGTTTCCTGCCTGGGGTTTCCTGCCAACCCTAGGGGTTGGACTAGAAGACCTCCAAGGTCCCTTCCAACTCTCTTATTCTGTTATTTTCTCAGTATCACTCAAAATATGTTATCTAAATATTTAATCTATTTCATCAGACTCAGAAACATGATGCTACGAATCAGTGTCTACAATTCACATGTTTGCTGAATTATATAATTAAGGCTAGTGTGTGTGTGTGTGTATATATATATATATATATATATATATATATATATATATATGTATGTATGTATGTATGTATGTATGTATGTATGTAGGTAGGTAGGTAGGTATGTACATACATTTATATTTCTTAGAAACCAGAAAAATAGCAGTTTTATCCCCTATTTCACAATTTGTACTGCTTAATATTTTGTCAGTTCCATGGGGCTAATGTATATTGTATACAAACATACTAATGGAGTGAAATACTATTTGCTCAATCAACAGAAGTTAAAAGAGAGAGAAAGAGGGATGAAGGAATAAATTTACATTAGCCTAAAGTGATGGATTTTGAAAACAGTTTGAGTCTTTTCTCTCTTAAGTATGTCAATGGCACTCAACTCTTATTGGGGCAAGAGTAAAAGATCCCTTCATTGTCACACCTTTCTTCACCCATGTTGTGTTTTTGCAGAATGGGAAACATCTGTATAAATTATAGCATGGGGTCAAGAAGAAAGACCAGAATTTTGAAGAAAGAAGATAACAGTGGGTGTGCCAGGCTGTTTCAGAGATGTGGTAAATAACTAATGGAGAACGGTGAGCAGCGATTGTTCACTTACCACAACCCTGATGAAGACAGCAAGTGGCTCTGTACAAGATCAAGAGAAATGGCACACAAAAACATGGAAAAGACGCTTTTGGGGGTTTTTTTAGTAATTCAATTCAATACACACTATATTTATTTATTTATTTATTTATTTATTTATTTATTTATTAAATTTTTTTATACCGCCCCCTCTCCCGAAGGACTCGGGGCAGTGAACAGCCAGAATTAAAAACACACAATACAAATATTAAAATACATTAAAACGAAATTAAATTATCTTTGGCTTCTCCAATTTAAAACCCCTTACCCATAAAATTCCCCAATTAAAAAATTTTTAACCCAGCCTGGCTTGCTGAAATAAAAAAGTCTTCAGGACCCGGCAGAAGGTCCGGAGGTCTGGGATTAGTCGTATCCCTGGGGGTAGCTCATTCCAGAGGGCGGGTGCCTATAGCAGTGGTCCCCAATCTTTGCAGCCTGGCAGCCCCGATGTGGGGGAGGGAACTGGGCCATATGAGTGGCAGGCTGGCACGCATATGTGTGCTTGCCAGTCTGCTGTTTGTATGGCCCAGTTCCATATAGGTCATGGCCTGGGGGTTGGAGACCCTTGCAC
This sequence comes from Pituophis catenifer annectens, assembly GCF_029215685.1. Lineage (NCBI taxonomy): Eukaryota > Metazoa > Chordata > Lepidosauria > Squamata > Colubridae > Pituophis > Pituophis catenifer. The sequence goes on along the minus strand of NW_027256881.1, from coordinate 244,734,194 downwards.
TACAGAGTAGCAGCCTTACTTTGGCTATAAAATAATCATTAAACAGATAAAGACTGCGAAACCTGCTTGGCATCTTAAATAAATGTTGAGCTTTTAAGACACCTTTTAAAATAACTTTACAAGTGGAAAATAGTGAGATGGAAACAACCACGTTAAGCATACCGCAAGACTGGACCAATTTTTATTCATTTTCAATCATTGTAGTCTGTTGTCCTATGGGAACTTGCCTTGGAAAGACTACTTAACTCAAAAAGCAATGTGTTTTACAGCATGTAGAGCTGCTGTTTAAAAAAAAAAAATACAGTACATTCGAAAGTCTCTTAGGTAGGCAGAACAATCTCCGCAGTTTGTTGAATCCCAGCCAAAACCTGTAAGAAGTCTCTCGGATGGAAATTTGGCATGCATTAATATAGCACTACTATGACAATAGAATTGATATAAATTATATATTTCACAAGATGTTTCAAGGTATAAGTAGCACTCAAAGTAAAGCATGTTCATCTAGTCTAGGATAAGTACCACTAGTAATTTCAAATACCAAAAGAATTATTGATACAATTATAGCTGACCTTACCCTTATGGAAATTGATAAGAATTTTAAGTGGAAAAGCTTATAAGAGCAGATAACGCAGACTTGAAGTCTCCAGTATGATATTCTAGTGATGCCAATATACCTGCAGATAACATGTTTCCCCCCAAATAAGACATCCCCTGATAATAAGCCCAATCAGGCTTTTGAGCACATGCGCTGAAATAAGCCCTCCCCCAAAATAAGCCTTCCTCGAAAATAAGCCCTCCCTGAAAATAAGCCCTCCCCAGAAATATTTAAATGCATGTGCAGGCAGTCCTGCCATTTCCTCTGGTTAGGGTTAGGGAGACAGAGCTGGAAATCAGGTAAGATGGCAAGAGGAGCCCCGTCTTGCTCCATGCGCCCCAAAATAATAAGACCTCCCCGAAAATAAGGCCAAGCACTTATTTCGGGGTTGAAAAAAAATAAGACAGGGAAAACATGGTAGCTCCTATAGTCTTTTATTCCCCTTCTCCTAAAATTGCATTTTCAATTTTTTAAAAAGTGAGAAAGTGGTATTCTGCTAAATCCTATTTTCCAGTGTCCTCTCTATTTCAAAGACTGCCTCTGGGTCCCCAGTGAAGTCTGCTAGCTTTCTTAGAACAATGGATAAAATGGAGCCTAGTCACTTGTTTAGGAGTGTGCCCACCTACCCAGTAGAAGGACAAAACAAGGGGAGTAGGAAGCCTCCTATGTGAGGAAAAGAAGCCCTTCTCGCTGGTAGCACCTCAATTAGTAATCCAATCAGCCAAATTGTGTAAATCTGCAAGCAGAGTTTGAATCAATTAAGATCAAATAGAAGCCAGAGGCAGAGAAATGCAAGGGTGCGTCCGATCCTGCTCAGATCGAGTCAGAAAGCTGGGTGACAGTGACAGGAGGAGGAGTTTACCAACTGTCTGACTCGATCTGATAGGATCCTGGTCGTTAACCCTCTCATGACCACTGCCCCCCTCGCTCCCTTAGAACAAGGGGAGTAGGAAGCCTCCTATGTGAGGAAAAAGATTAATGGGTTAGTCAACAACATCAGTGCTTTTCAGTAAATCAGTGCTTTTAAATGACTATATTTCCCACAACATCTGTGAGATAGTAACACCATCACAACAGTCATTTGGGGAAAACACCAATCATTTGTCATTTGGTATGCTCTCAAATTTCCAAATGGGTCCACTATTCTCCAGAAGTTTAGACTTCTGGTGTCAGACATACTACTGAAACAATTCATGTTTATCTCTGCTTTTGTTTCCATTTAAGTACCTTTATTGAAAGCTATCAGTGCAACATTACTGATGTCTTTGCCTACGTACAGACTGGGTTAGCCATTTTGAGGGAGAATCAACCATTCTTGAACTGGCAGCCTTCTGATTTGCAGAAAGGTTTGGACTGTATTGTTCCATTGCAACCTTCCCCAACCTGCTGTAATTCCCAGATTTTCTAGCAGAGGCCTGTTCTAGGCAGAATTACTGCTATGTTTTAAGATTTGATAGCCTCTTTGAAATACTTTCTGACTGAATGATAGGCTGCAAGTCTGTAGTAAAATGACATCTTTGCAAGGAGCTATCTCTGAGTTATGGAATAAGGGAAAAGAATCAGTATTCTATTCCCCAGGTACAACATGAGCTGAATCTCTAGGCACACTATTGGTCTTCCATTAACTACAGTGGCATTTTATACATCCAGGCAGGCCTGATTCTGTATCTAATATACAACTGGGGGGCTGGCCTTATCTCACTTGTCTTTCTAAGTGTTGCATCTTGCTACACTTTCCTTAATTTTCTGACTGCCAACAATCTCCTATAGCATATTTCTCCCCAACTTTGACCAGCAAAGATCTACTTTGGGATTATTCTTAGCAAAAGAACTGTTAATTTTCTAGCCAACACTTACTGGAAATTGCTACCAATACTCTATTTAGCTACACATAACTCATTACATGAAATGTGAATGTCCCCAAATTGGTAAAAATTGCAGTACTACATTTTATTTCAAAGATACTTAACCTAACCATTGACTGTTGACTTGAAGACTCTCTACTTCTAAATCTCCTTTACATGACATGCAAGGCATATACATTCAGTCATATGCCTACGCAAACGTATGCCATACCCCTCCCCAACAAAACGATTTGCCCTGCCATTGTTAATGCTGACCTGAAGAATACAACAAAGTTTATGCTATGCTTTGTCTTGATTTCTCCGGAGAAATCCAAAGCATTGCTATATAAAGCATCACCATATAAGAAACAAAAACTAGAATCTGAAAGTAGAGTGTTCCTTGAAGATATGAAATGTTCATATTGTATAGTATTGCAGAAAAGGACCAGTTCCGGAGAAAACACTTATGGAATATTTTAAAAGAAAAGCAAATCTCCCAGCTATATATGACAGTTTTTGTGTGAAACCCATGCTGATGTTTGAAGTGTATATCTCAGCAACCATCCATCCAAAATATTGTTCTGGGCATATGTACATGTGTGTATGTGTGTGTGTGTACCAATGTATTCTGCTTTCAATCATCTTTTATTTCTCTGTTTCTTTCCTGCACCACATTTCCTTTTGGATAGGTGAGATTTCTTGGAACATAATCCATATGAATGTCATTGCCCATCTCCTAAAATGTCTAGAAAATCATTAACCCAACACTGAGTAAAACCATTTTCCATCATAACTGGTTAGAAAAGTTTACTTTTAGGAAACCTGTCTTGGATCAAAACATAATTGAGCTAAGTATTGAGTTGCAATCTGATCAGCATAATTCAAACAAAATGTCCATTCCATCACCTCACATTTATCCTTGAGTCCAGCTGCTTGACTTCATTTTTTCCCCTATTTCCAAAATATAAGGACACACACACACACACACCTCAATCCAGGGATGAAATGCTACCGATTCTCACCGGTTCAAGCGAACCTGTAGTGGTAAAAACTACCAGTTCAGGTGAACCGGTAGTTAAAAAAAGCTACCAGTTCATTTGAACTGGTATTTCCGATGATCAGCTGTGCCACGTAGTTTATATTCGCTAGAAAGCAGGAAATCCTGCTTTCTAGCAAATCTAAATCGTGTGGCACAGCTGTTCCCCCCCCACTGTTCTACTTACCTTAGAAAGGGCTTCTTTTTCCGCGCAAAGTGTGTGTTTGGTGCGCACTGTATATGCATGTGCATGCAGCATGCTTTTGGCGCGCACCACACATGGGTGGGCAGTGAACCGGTGGCAATATGTGGAGGATTTCATCACTGCCTCAATCCCTACTGGTGCATGTTTCAGGCTTTGCGAACTGTCCCTTGGCATATGGGTGAAGTTGTTGTTTTCAAAATTAGAGGGGGATAAATACAGAAGAAGCAAAGAAATGTGTGTCTTTCCAATGAAAACATTGGAACTAGGCCAACGTATACAAATGGTCACTCCTGAATAGAATTAGTGAACTAGGTAGAGCAAGATATAGAAATGGAAGTTCTATTGTCTTCCTACATGACATTAACTAGGTACAAAAGTGCAAGTAGGCTTAAAATACTTTTCATGATGCATGATGGGCATAAGTGAGTACATGGTACTGTGAGAATATGGCAATACTGCTAGATTCTCCTAGTGTGAAGGTCAGTTTGGCTTATTTGTTTGTTTACAGTCCAAAACCAATCATAAAAATACATACAGAGTCATTTGCTGAGATGGGAGGCTATAGAAATCAATGAATCAATCAAATAAATAAATAAATAAAATGATATAGCGTACATAGAGCTGCCTAGAGTTGCCACTTGGCAAGATGGGAACATATAAATTTAATAAATAAGATTGGGTGGGTGGGTGGCTGTTTGGATAGGTAGATGATAGGGTGGGCAGGTTGGAGGACTGAAACAATTAGTAGTGCAAATAAAAGCACCAAACACCTTCTATAAGCCATAGCTATTAATACTGTAGAAAATTTGCAGCCTTGTGGGGAGGTATCTAGGAATTGATCATATGCAAGGAGAATTGTATCTTCAGGCGCATAAGAACAATTACATTTTCCCAACAGCTGCTAATAGCAGATCTGTTCACCATTGGGTGTACAATGGGCCCTTCAAGCTGTACACGTGACACATATTTAATCTCCATTTCACAACATAAACATTTTTGTTAAAAGGAGGCCAGCGTCTCTGCCTGTTGTCACTTTAATGCAGCATCTCTGAGCCAGACAGAAAAGTCTCCTGTGTGGAACATGTAAAATGTTTTTTTTTTTTTTAAATTATCTAGAAACACTCCTGGAACAGAAAGCATTTGCACCATAGTGGAGATGGAAGCTCTGAACGGAGCTTGCCCTAGATTCTTAAACATTGCTCAAACTACCAAAACATAAATCCAGTCCCTAAAAAAAGATAAAATTTTAAAAATTGAAATATTTTTTAATATACAGTATACTTCAAATATGAATTAGTATCACAGATAAATTCTTGTATGTTCCCTGATTATAACCTTGAGACATGGGCATCTCATCACACCACAGGGATCTTTCTGCCCAAGAGTTTGAGAAAAAGACGATACATCAAAGAGCTATGACTCTAGTTGTCATTTTCAGGAAATACTACAGTAGCATTTCTTGAATTGGTTAATTTAAAAGGAAAACCCTTTGCAGCATTCACATTGTAAGTCTGCATTTACATGCCGTAAAAAGCATGCCTTCTCTGCAGTGCAGGATTCACGGAAGAATTTCAGAGAATATCTTTTAAGTCTTTGCTGGGCATTATTTTTAAAAAGAAGGCTATCTTCATTCCATCTCACCCCCCCTGCATATGTAGTTCAAGTGGTTGACTGAGCTCTCTATTCAGTAAGAGAGGGAGAAGACATGGTGGATGGAAAGGTCAACCAACCCGATTCTCTGTCTTTTCAAGAAGCTCTGGGACAAGCTGGCTACAGACACCAGGATTCTAGCTGTGTCAGAGAATTGGGAGCTGGGAAACAGTCTGAGTGATGTTTTTTTTCAGCTTATCCAGAGTTTCCTTGTGTTTCAACAAAATCTATTAACAAGTGAATAAACGCTGAGGAACATACACATACACATTGAAACAAAAGAGGAAAATGCATTGGGGGGGAAGGGTGGAGATTCTGGGTCAATCTGAGCCTGACCTTTTTAAAGTAACCAGCAATTCCACCACATTCCCTCCCTCCCAACAAGGCTCCAGCTGTTGTTGTTTTCATGCCCCCCCCTCGCCTCCCACCCCCCAATATTTGTATGTGCTTGAAATGTTTTGTTTGTGGCAAAAGAAGAAAGATGACCTATGTTAGTTTTCCATGCAAATATCATAATAGGGCCTTGTTTAGGCCCCACCAGTTTCTCCACCTTAAAATTTTTATTCTTTAAATTCTGAATATGGTGATGAGGAATAGTATAAGAAGTCTTTTAACTTTGCTTCCTGAAAAGAAAAAAATACCTTTGAAAGAATGCTATACCTACTCAAGTAAACTGCACCTTTTAATACCTTCCAGAGTAAAGTTACCTTCAGTTATCTATTTTTCTACAAAAAAATAAGCTAGACAACTGTGTTAAGTGAAAAATTGTGAATTCTATGGGCAAAATTAATTAACATGCAATTAAATTAACAGCAATACAACTCCAGTTGCTTTAAAAAAAATTAATGTATTCTCCTATAATGTGTTCAAACAGAAGCTGGAAAGCCATATGTTTGGGATTATTAATTTGGATTTCAACATTGAGAAGGGGATTGGGCTGGATGACTCCCTTCCAACTTTATGAATCTACAAGTCATGTATGTATGTATGTATGTATGTATGTATATATGTATGTATGTATGTATGTATGTACAGGAAATTGAATAAGTGGCACAGAAAGAAAGTTACTTTATAGTCAGGATTTTCAAATACTCTTTGGAAATTAAGGAATATGACATCTTATCACAGGACTGGAAGTTACTTACCAGGATGTGCAGTTCACATTTTGCCCAGTAAGTCTACTCCTGCGCTGTAAAGTCTCTTCTTACTGCAGAAAACCAGGTACTAGCTTGCTAATCTGTTAAATTCCACCTGCAGTATCACTAATATTGATGACTGTATCAGACACAAGGGCACATCTTATCTTCATATGCATTCCCACAATGTACACATTGATTCAGATTATTCCTGGTCATCACCACAGAATAGCATCAATTTGTGTCTTAGTATTTCAAGAACCATCTTTTAAAGAGACTATGCAAATCTGAGATTAGATACATGATCCACACAGCAATTAACAACACATTTGAGACTTGAGCAAGGGCACAAATTCATATGGAACAAGAAGTGCAATGAATTCCCAGCCTCAGGAACAGCATCTGAATATGCATGCAGCTTAACAAGACTGATGAAGAACACAGAAAAACAGAACAAAACAGGGACCAATATTTTCTTGGTCCTCACTAACTCAAGCAACCTCAACAGGAAAAGCCAGATTGGTTCTACCATTATGCAGAGCAAAGGGGCAAATGAAGTGGCAGAACTCTGGACTGTACCACTTCATACTAAGGGTTGGGATTCTGTCTTTTAAAATGCTCCTTCCCATAAAAAGCTGTTGGCATGCAAGAAGCCAGGACACCTGCCAATTTCTTGCTAATGTGTTGGTGTTTTCTATGAATGGCTCTCTTTCTCTCTCACTCATGTGACAGAGCATTCAAAGGCATGAGATCCACCCCCACAGCCTCAAATGGTGTCATCCAAAATTGTGTCACTTCAGTCTACAACTTCAGCATGCATGATGTATAATGCCTACAACCAGCTCCCATTTGTCCCCATTACTTGCTGCCCAAAAGTTGGAGAGGAAAACTATCCCCAGACTTGTTGAGACACCCAAGGGCTAAATAAACCCATGCACAGGTACATACTCACCCAGAAGAGCAAGTTGAAGACAAACATGAGGTACTTAATGCACTGCAGGCAGTTGTGAGCCATGCTGCACCTCTTCAGTTCTAGAAGAAAAATAAAGGAGAGATCCAAGTAAAAGACCACATACTTGTTCCCCTTGGGGGAGGTGTACTTAGCCTTGGTGGCCTTAGGACCCGGGTTGGTATGGAATCCAAAAAAAGAGTTACTTGCGGCTCCAAATTGGCCGCCGTACATGCTGCTGTAGCGACGGAAGGCGCCATTGGGAAAACTGTAATCCTTGCTGTCCACAGAAGGGCTCCTATGATAAGTTGATTCATCGGTGCTAGATCTGCGCATGGTGACGTCAAAAGTGTTCCAGAGTTAGTATTGACAAGAATCTTTGCAGTTTTGTTTGGTTGGGAAGGACAGGCTTTCCACAACTTCCTTAGTTGGCTCCCACCCACCCCCTAATGTTTTCTGCCAGCTGTTCTTTTGCCTGCCATGATTCTGTCAAGGAGTAAAGTGAGTTGCAAAAGCAGCCCCCTTGGCTAACACAAAACCCCTGCTCAGCCAGGAGTTAGGAAACCCCTGGGCTTACTTGTGGAGAAGTCTTCCCTGCGCAGAAAACATCGTCTTTGGTGCCACAGTCTCCCCCTCCCCACAGTCAAAAGGGGGAGGAAAAGAGAGAGAGAGACCCAGGGAGAGCAATGGTCTGGTTTGCTTTTGCAAGGGAGAGCGACAGTCTTGCGGATTATCCCAAGTGCCATATAAAACCTTCAATCCACATTGCTCTTAAAAAGACACCAAAACTGTAAACCAGGGATGTTGCACAGCAAAGAGGCTAAGGTTAGAGATTATCCCAACAGCAAGCAGCTCTCCTGCCCTGCTCCTCTCGGTCCCATCGCTCTGCCCGGAGATGGTGCAGTTCACTTTAAATGATTCCCCATCTCTCCTCGGACAGAGGAAGCCTAGGACAGACGGAAGAAGTAGAAGGTGCTTCATTCACGGCGCTGTCACTCTTGAGATTCCAATCCAGTCGTGCTCCCTCTCCGTGCTATTAACCCAGCCACAGCGCTCCAGCCTGTCCTTGCATCTGAAGTGGGAGTCAGGAGGAAAGACGCTCGCCTCACCGTATCTCATGAATGCCTGCTCAGCACTCTCTCCAGCTCAAGCCCCCTCCCCCAGCCAATCAAATGTACTCTCGGGCTCCTCTATTCCCCCCTTCACATCACCACCTTCTTTAAAATAAAACCCTCCCCTTAGCCTCTTCACAGCAAATCCAACATGAGCTGCTTTTAACCAATCAGGCTACAGGTGGGGAAGCTACCGTTCTGTGCCCAGAGTCCTGCCTCTTTAGGTAGCTTGCAGTCTCCCTTCATCCTGGGCAGAGGGGTACAGCAGAAGCAGCCTTTCTTTTCTTTTTCTTTTTAATCATCCCAGCTGACAGTGGCTGCTTGGATTTATAGCCCCTTCAGAAGAGGCTACAGAATTGATGGCTGCTCTAAGGGTAATTGCTCCTAAAAGCAAGGAGCCAATGAATTTCCTGCAAGCATGTTAGTTTGGGGATGAGAAATTCCTAAGTTTTCTTGGATTTCTTTCTTTGTTTGTTTGTTTGCACTCTTTTTTTTTATTGCAAAAGTTTTACAATTACATTTTCACCCCTTTTTCCCCCCCCACCCCCCCAAACTTCCCAGCCTCCCTAACCCTCCCTAACCCTCCCCTCCCCCCAGACTTCCCTATAATATACTCATACTCATAAAGAACCCTAATATAACACTTATATATAAACTTGAACCCCTCCCTCCCCTGTATAATTTTTCTCTTTATCTCATTACATTAAAAAATTTCTAATACATTATTTTCAAATAAAAGCTATTTGATACTTTCTAGTTTGATATTTGTTCTGAACATATTCTATCCACCTTTTCCATTCCCACTCATAAGTCTCTTGTGAACAGTCTTTTAAATATGCTGAAATCTTCGCCATCTCTGCAAAACTGGCCATCTTCAAAGTCCATTCCTCAATAGTGGGCAAAGCTTCATTCTTCCAATATTTACCTATCAACAATCTTGCTGCTGTTATCATATACAATATCAATTTTGTTTCACCCAATGTAAAACCCTTAACTATACCCAATAAAAACAGTTGTGGAGAAAATTGAATTTTTTTCTTCAAAACATTCTGCATGACCCACCAAATTTTTATCCAAAAAGCCTTAACTTTCCTACAGGTCCACCAAACATGATAATACGTAGCATCCAAACATTCACATCTCCAACATTTTGGCTGAACATTAGGGTACATACATGACAATGTTTGTTTGTTTGCACTCTTATCTGGGATGCCTGCACTGACACCGTGGACAGTTTCCTCTTTTGCTTTTGCATGCATCTCATCTGACACAACATTCAGTTGCTTGTACGGAAAAGTTGGATCTCTTCCCTCTCCCCCAGATTCCAAGCACTTCCCATTCAGGGCTAACTGCGCCCTAGAAATTTGAGTCCTAGCAATTGTTTCTGGAAAGGGTAGGTATCTTTCTCTCTGCATCCGGGGCATTCCATCTTGATATGTGGGTTATAATGATGAAAACACTGAATTAAGCCTAGGGAGACCCACCTTCCCATCTCTGCTATGAAGTCGCGAGGAAACTCATGCCAGTTATTCTTTCTCAGGTTAGCATACTTTGGGAGGGGGAGAGTGAAGGAAAGAGAATGGGGTGGGAGTGCCTGGAGAAAGGTCAAATTGTCAGTGTGTCAAATCAATAAAATGACAATTGGAATGCTAAGGTTAATTCAAGCACCAAGTTGATCCAATCTCAGTTCCCATTGGCTAGTAATAAGGACAATGGCCAGTGCACTGAGAAGTTCTAATAAAACAAATTGGTGGTTTTGTCCTTTATGTATGGAAGAATAAACATTTCTGCTATTTCTGCCTTGGATAGCCTCTGCATCAGACCACAGAGCCCTCATTCATGCTATTATCAGGATCTACTTTCCCTACTGCTTCACATAGCAAGTCATAGTGATTGTTCACTTTTTTTTAAAAAAAAGAAAAATCATAGCCATAGCAATGCTGAGGATCTCTGCAGCTGGAATGTAAGACAACAATCTGCTGCCTGCCACAACAGTATATGTTGTTCAATCTTCTCATTTCATAACAAGTACTGCTACTCCTGGGACTCTGGTGTTCACTTGCAGCTTTCCTTGTTAGTTCCACAAACTGCACTGAATTACATCTCCCATCATCCCCAGCCAGCCAATATGCTAGCTGTCATCCGAACCTCGTAGTCAGAGAGAATGCCATGTTAGGAAAGTCAAATGAAAATCTCCATTCAGAAGTTGAAGAACACTTCAATATTTGAGACTTGAAACAGAGCATGAGAAAGCAGTGCAACTGAAGCAAGCCATCGGAAATTAAAAATGGAAACACAGAAGTAGTTGCAATGCACTAAATAGACCCCCTGTTTTCCTGCATCCCTCTACCACACATCTTTTTAGATTTGTTGTGAAGGACTGAGGAAAAGCCATGGCAAAAGACTTGCAAGGTGCATAGAACAGATAATTGCTCAGAAGCTTGTTTCGTGAACAGGTGTGCATAACTTGGCGGGGGGATGGGACTCATAATTTGCTGTGAATTTTCTTCATCTGTGAACCTCTGGAATTGGCAGCAGCACAAATAGTGTTCTGCACCTACTTCACTGCCATGACATTGTCAGCTCAAGATTTCCCCTCTGTTGGCTTACTTTAGTGCACAAAGGAACTGGGTAAGGCTAGTCTAGAGAAAAGAAGGACCAGGGGTGACATGATATCAATATTCCAGTATTTGAGGGCTGCCACAAAAAAGAGGGTGTCAACTTATTTTCCAAAGCACCAGATGGCAAGATAAGAAACAATGGATGGAAACTAATCAAGGAGACAAGCAACCTGGAATTGAGGAGAAACTTCCTAACCATGAGAAAAACTAACCAGTGGAACAGCGTGCCTTCAGAAATTGTTGGTGCTCCATCACTGGAGGTTTTTCAGAAGAGATGGACAGCCACTTGTCTCAAATTGCACAGGGTCTCCTGTTTGAGCAGGGCATTGGACTAGAATGCACTTCTCTATGGGAGCACCTGCCATCTGGAACGAGCTCCCCCCGGAGATACGGAGGATCACTGAGCTGCGCGCTTTCCGCCGTGCTCTCAAAACATTCCTATTCCAGCAGGCCGGCCTGGCCTAACCTCTTTTTTAAATTGTTTTTTAAATTTTTTAAATTTTAAATTTGTCGTATAAAATTGGGGTTTTTAAATTTTGTTTTCTGGGCCAAATTATTTAATTGTATTTTAATGGTTTTTTTAACATTTGTATTACATGTATTTTATCTTTTGGCTGTTCACCGCCCTGAGTCCTTCAGGAGTAGGGCGGTATATAAATTCAATAAATAATAATAATAAAATAATAATAGAAGACCTCCAAGGTCCCTTTCAGCTCTATTCTGACTGACTGACTGACTGACTGACTGATTGACAATGTGAATGCACACACATCACAAGTTTTCATCTGACTTTGGCCCACTATCTTCAAGCAGAAATCAGTGATTCCAGAATCTCAATCTACAAAGACTTTATTTTTTTTCAGATGGGGAGGAGTCAGATAAGGTTCCAAGAATATCAGACTGACAAGAAAAGCAGCACTGGATTTAAACAGTTCAAAGTCCTAATGGATGCTGCCAGCTCCTCAGGACCAAGAATCACTTACTTAACACATGCAGCTTATGAAATGTATCATCATCAGACGGAAGAGGTGACTGCTTAGCAATTTAAACACTTTCTGGAGAAAGATAATACCGTATACAAAATATATTTTCCTGCCAAAATCATCTTTCTTGGGGAAACATCAGGAACACTATTCAATTAAACAGGAAAAAGAAAAAACTTGAATGGCTGATATTGCAAGCCTCTCTCTGCAAGGTCACCTCTGCAAGCTATCCACTTACTCGAACTACACCAAATGTATAAACATGACAGGCTATAATCTCTTTTCTCTTTCAGTATGCCATATGGGCTTAGCAAACACAAGCATCCACAGTGATTCTAATTCTAATGCCATTCTTAATTGTATATGCAGAATAATGAGTATTGAAAAAGTTCCTTATTAAACCTTACACATGTAGCACTTGTTCAGCCAAACGATGCTAGTGAAAAGTTCCTCGATGGCCTCTAGCCGAATTTGAATAGAAAATGCAACTTCATAAATGGATGAGTCCATTTATCCATAAATGGATAAATGCCTTTTTAATGAGTATCCTGGCTAGGTGGCTCAGTGGCTAAGACACTGAGCTTGTCGATCAGAAATGTCAGCAGTTCGGTGGTTCGAATCCCTAGTACAGGTCTCCTGCGTGAGCAGGGGGTTGGACTAGATGACCTTCAAGGTCCCTTCCAACTATGTTACTGTTAAATGAGTATCTTGCTCTCTGTGCACATCAGGATGTTAGCCTGCAAGCAACATATGGGTTTATGTTGTGCCATAAACCTCACCATTCTCAGGCTAATCTTCCCAGAGGGATTGTTGTTCTAAATGTAAGGCAGAGAGGGGGGAGATGTACTCTATCCTCTGAGCATATTACAAGAAAGAACGGATAAAAACAAATTTCTCACATTTTGGGAGGCTCACTTATGGAGAATTGTTCCCTATATTATTTAGCCATCCATTGGTTCCGGGATTGCATCTTTAAAAAGGGAATTGTCGACAACATTGTTTAAGTCAGATATAAAGAGGATTATTGCATCTAATGAGGAAGAAAAGCCTTTGTCAATTCTATGGTAAAGAATCCAGCATCACTCCCTCTTGAAAAACCACAATAATAAAGAGAACAAAGGATCAGAAAAACAGGTCATGTTTGAAATATAACAGATTTAAATTAATTAATTAAAATTTAAAAATATGATGAAAGTTATTTTTTAATTTTTTTTGCTCAAAAGAATCTCTTTGTCAAACATTTCCATATTTTGGCTGCTAGTTACAAAGTTAATATCATTTATATGCTGGCTAGCATACGTGCCGATGCATCCTCTGATGTGGAAGACTCCGTTGAAGTTCAAAGCATCAGCCATTCAAATGTACACAAGCAATACAAGCACTAACGCCGCCTAGGACAAAGCACTCAATCAGGCACAAAAATCAGTGTTAGTTTCCCGAAGGTATGGTATATTGAGATGGCAGCCATTTTCAAAGAATCTTAAAAGCAGAGGTTTTAAGGGGAGGGAGGTGAAGGAATGGATTTCAAACAAATAGCTTGTACAAGAAATAACATGCTACACAGTTGTGCACCATTTTTATTGTCCATCCAATACTGTCTTAAAACAGTCTGATTCAAAATGAACTATGCTTCTTCTAAACTGGAGTTAGGGAGGGGGTAGGACAGAAAAGAGAGAGAAGGAAGTTCATGGGTAGAGTTTAGATTTCAAGTATGACGCATGGAAAAGTAACGTATTTCCCCCAAAATAAGACCCTGTCTTATATTTTTTTGAATCCTGAAATAAGCGCTTGGCCTTATTGCCATGCACTCAAAAGCCCAATTGGGCTTATTATCAGGGGATGTCTTATTTTGGAGGAAACAGGGTAGATAAATTGCTAACTTAAGCCAAGTCAGGATATTTACACACAAGCGACACCAAAATACTTTTTTCTCTATTTGCTGACTTACTCACTTACTTTTTCTCTCTGAAAAACTGACAAACTGCTGACATAACATATGTTTAATGAATCCACAAACCCTGCTACAAAATGAAACAAAAAAACTTTCCTTCCTGTATATGAAGAAGGATCTACATTGTGAAATAAATAGCCAAGGGCTGAGTTCACAAATGCTAAGTGTATGCTTCAATCATGGGTGATCAAACAATCATAATGGTCAGATTCAAACATAATAGTAAGCCATCAGGCAATAACTTAAAAACCATAATGGCCGGGTTACTGCAATCTAGTAATCCAAAATCTAACAAGCTGCATTATGTTTTAATACTTTGTTCGAAAATACTCATAACACTCCTAAGAGAATATACTTAACAGCCCAGCTATTTACTCACATATAAACTCTACATATGTTACAGCCTCATAGTCTTGATTTTACATACAAAATGCCTATATCAAATGGAATATAGGACAAGATTAGAAACGTTGAGCTCACATATTCCCCTAAGGCAGAGGTGTCAAACTCAAGACCAGCGGGGTGCTTAGATCTGGCCCGCGGGGCCAATCTGGAAACAGTGAAGGACCGGCCCATGATGCCTCTGCCAGCAAAAATGGAGCTCCGTTTTCAATGGCAGAGGGTTGTAGGAGGCCGTCGCAACTGAAAATGGAGCTCAGGAGCCTGTTTTACCTGGCACAGCGCTTAGGCCACCACAGGTGTCCCCAACATGAGTGACATCGAGCTGGCCATGCCCATCCCAGCCCCCCGATGTCAAATACAACCCTGATTCGGCCCTCAATGAAATCGAGTTTTATACCCCTGCCCTAAGGCATGTTGTAACTAGTTTTTGGCTTGGGTAATATATGAGCCCAGCAATTATGGCTTACAAATTTATAAAATTAAATAAGCACAGTCATATTCAAGAAATCATGATTAAACAAATCTTGCTTAATTCAATGAGTGAATCAGGCATATAAGTTTGATCTAATTAAATTATGGGTCATTGAGTGGGTAATTAGCCTTGGTACAGAAGTCCTTACTCTTGAAAAGAGCTCTTAAAGGTTAAACTCTATTAACACCAGTTTCTCCATCAGATCCATTTGTATTGCAATCAATTCTCCTTCAAATTAATTTCATAAATATCCACTGCAGCTCGTTCTTATTTTAGAACTTTGTAATTAACTTGTTGTGAGGAATGTGGTGGCTCAGTGGCTAAAATGCTGAGCTTGTCGATCGAAAGGTCGTCAGTTCAGTGGTTCGAATCCTTAGTGTTGCGTAATGGGGTGAGCTCCCATTACTTGTCCCAGCTTCTGCTAACCTAGCAGTTTGAAAGCACGTAAAAAATGCAAGTAGAAAAATAGGGACCACCTTTGGTGGGAAGGTAACAGTGTTCCATGTGCCTTTGGCATTTAGTCATGCCGGCCACATGAGCACGGAGACGTCTTCGGACAGCGCTGGCTCTTCAGCTTTGAAATAGAGATGAGCCCCCCTAGAGTCGGGAACGACTAGCACATATGTGTGAAGGGAACCTTTATCTTTACCTTTACCTTTACCTAATTAACATGTTCTGACAATTATATCAAGCATCTGATCCATTCTGTCCAAATTCTTAGCTAAAAAATATTCAAAAATTTGCACAAAGGATTTCTGTTCCATTTTTTTTTTATCCTCTGACTCTAGTCTCTAGATTTCAAGGTCTCCTTATCATAAAAAAAAAAAAACAAGAACAATCTCCATTTTTTTCATGAAAAAAATTCTAAATATTTCAAAGCTATAATTCCAAACCCTTCTGTCCCTTGATCCATTATTAACTTTCCAAAATCCAAATACTAAGCCCCTTTTTGCTCCATGATACCAAAAAAAATTCATATTTTCAAAACTTTAGAAATTAAATTCACACTATCATCTTTTAAAGAGAAGCAAACTAGCCAATGAATGTGGCAGAACCTTGTCAGTCCGAAGGGTTTTAATCACTCCAATATGCAAAGATTTTTTTTAACAAATTCAAATGTGATTGAGATATAAGGGTTGGTTAAGTGTAGTGTCCATAAAGATTCCTTTGCAAGTTTGAGCTTGATGTAAATCCCAACTCTCATAAACCTATAATAAAAATGCCAGTTACCATAGTCTACTCATGAGGAGCATCTGGAGCAGTGGTGGGATTCAAAAAAATTTGCTACCGGTTCTGTGGGCATGGCTTGGTGGGTGTGGCATGGCGTGGTGGTGTGGCAGGGAAAAGATACTGTAAAATCTCCATTCCCACCCCACTCCAGGGGAAGGATACTGCAAAATCCCCATTCCCTCCCCACCCCACTAACCTGCTTTCCAGCTCTGTTCTCCTGTGCAGGGGAACAAAAGAAGACCCAGACAATCAGCTGGGACTCAGAAGACAGAGAATAGATAGGGGCAGGGCCAGTCAGGTGGTATTTGTCTGTTCTCTGAACTACTCAAAATTTCCGCTACCAGTTCTGCAGAACTGGTCAGAACCTGCTGAAACCCACCTCTGATCTGGAGTAATGTAGTTAACCTCAATGATCTGCAGAGATTATCCTAATTTGGATCCAGCATCTAGAGACGATTCTCTTGGTAAACCTGTCTTGCTAGCTAATAAAAACCAGCAATCTGTCTACTCACTGTGGCACATACAGGAAGTCTCTTCTTAAAATTATTTTCAAAACATAGCTGGAATTCTTTTTCTGCCAGATATCTCTGGAGCTATCTATATGAACAGTGGTGGGTTGCCCATGCTTCGGACTGGTTCTATAGAACCGGTAGTAAAACTGGCAGGAGGCTCCGCCCACTGATCCTGACATCATGAGAAGCAATCTGTGCATGCGCAGAAGCAAGGCACGTGTGTGAGCGAAGCGAGCACGTGCACACGATCCCGTTGCGAACCAGTAGTAAAGATAAGTAGAACCCACCCCTGCATATGAAATAAAAGTTGGTCCTCTCTTAAATAATGCTTTAGTTTGCCTCACATGCTATATAAGTATTACATGCAGACTTCCATGGCTTTCTGTACATATACATCCTGCTTGGGAGACCATTTGCTCCAAAAATTATAACATATTAAATAAATACATCATCCCTATATAAATTGTATTTGCTATATTTTCTAAAGGGCACAAAGTAAAAATGCATTTTTAAAAACTTGTTTCTTGGAAAATATTTCTGATGAACTGCTTTAAATAGGTAGATTGCATTCATATTAACCTCAGTTGTAGCTTTCCTGGCAGAAAACAAATAGGTTTTTCACATCTGCAAGAGGGCATTATGTAGAAGGAGTATAGAAATTATTCTTAAAGTGTCAGGCAGAAGTGTGATGAAAGAAAAATGCAACCCTATAAGCAAAAAAAAAGCCTACTGTATCTATGGGACAAGATTTGGATTAAAAAGTAGGTGGTTAAAAAGTTAAGCGTAGCTCCTATAATTTCTCTTCTCAGCCTCAAATTCCATTCTTCCTGAAATGACTTTTCTTATCTTGTGTAACAATTTGGATATATTTATGTACAGAAAGTTCTACATCTTGTATGGACAGCCAGGCTTCTTATTTGATTGTGAAAATACTGTCTATTAACAGTTTTTCTTTTTGAACATAATCTTTTTAAAAATCCTATTTTCTTGCCTCCCACTGTGATTTTATTTGATGTTTACCTCTCTCTTCTTTCTTTTCTAAATTCACTTGAGCTAGTATTTCAGCTCTTTACATATGCATCTTGAGCTGAAAGCAAAAACTTCAGGGTCTTTGG
Source organism: Pituophis catenifer annectens (assembly GCF_029215685.1). NCBI lineage: Eukaryota > Metazoa > Chordata > Lepidosauria > Squamata > Colubridae > Pituophis > Pituophis catenifer. The sequence continues at coordinate 244,716,381 of NW_027256881.1, read as the reverse complement.
TATCACGTTTGTCTTCTTTGAGGAAGAATGTGTATATGTATATTAGGGTTGTTCTTTCCAGTTTAATGTGACTAAAGCAAAATTTCTATCCCTTGACTTTTATCACTGGGGCAGTCATGAGGGGATAGGCAGACAGTAGTTCAGAATAGAGAAATAATGTTCAGAACAGGAACAGCAATGGTGAATGAATGTTTTTCAGAAGGGGGTATAATGGTATATGGGAATGACCTTGGGAGGTAGGGCAAGGAAGGAAATAGTCAGATAAAAGACACCTGAGCCCACAGCAAGAACGTGGGTGGTACAAGAAGACAAGAAGAGACTCTTCCTAGTTTCTTGGGCTGTAAAGGCAAGATTTATTTTCAGTTTTGCAAAATTCTGTTGTAACCTTAAATGAAGTAGAATTAGTTCATCTGGTCATGTTTCCTGTCTGGTTTACCTCAGAAGGCTGACAGGGAATGATGCTGCCAGTCTTGAAGAAGGCATTTGTGCCCCTCCCACACTTAAAAAGCCATCTCATGACCCAATCATTCTAGATAACTATTGGCCATTTTTCGGTCAAATCTTTCTTGGTAAGATTGGCTGCGTTCCAGGTGCCAAGGAGCTTGGATCAGACAATTTATCAGGATCCTTTTCAGTCAAGTTCCATACCATGGCGCAGTAGTTAGAGTGCAGTACTGCAGGCTACTTCAGCCTGCAGTTCAGCAGTTCAAATCTCACTGGCTCAAGGTTGACTCAGCCTTTCATCCTTCCGAGGTGGGTAAAATGAGGACCCAGATTGTTGGGGGCAATATGTTGAGTCTGTAAACTGCTTAGAGAGGGCTGTAAAAGCACTGTAAAGCAGTATATAAGTCTAAGTGTTATTGATATTGTAATTCTAGGGATGACCTGCAGCAGGAGGTAGGGAGTGGAGCACACTTCCCATTGCTTCTCAAATGTGCTTCACAGCATCAACCACAGAATCTTTTGGGATGTCTATGAGGATGGGGCAATGGAGGGACTGTTCTACATGGATTCCTCTCCTTTCTGAATAGCTGTTACAATCTCTTCTTGGGGGAGTAAAAACGAAGCCATGCTTCAATGCGATGTGCCTCAAAGCTCAGATCTCTTCTCCATTCTGTTTAACATTTACATGAAATGCCTGGGGAAGATCATCCCTCAATATAGAGTTGGATACAATCAATGTTGTGTATACCATATCAATGTTGTGATACCCAGTTAAACATCTTAGCCTCAGGCTGAGAAGATGATGGAATGGAAGACTTGACCACCTAAAAACAGATTAAGACTAAATCAAAAGAAGCTTCTGATTCCTTTTTTTTTTTTGAACTTTTTTTTTTAATTTTTCAAACAAAAAACAACATAAAAGCATCATCCTTTCAAAGAATTACAGACAGTGTTTCGGTCGGTTAAAATCTTTTCGTGCTCACAAAGTCTTCTAAATATCAATATATGACACATGTTTCTTTTCCACTAAGAGAAAAACAAATTTTTACACATTTTATTTTAATTTCATTTCATATATCATATTTCATTTCCATGTTTTATTATCTATCCATTGATAAAATAAATCCCATATCAAATAATATTGTTTATCTTCCTGTTCTCTTATTTCAAGTGTCAATTTACTCATTTCAGCACAGTCCAACATTTTCTTAATAATTTCTTCATCATTAGGTATCTTCTCTCCTTTCCAATTTTTGGCAAATACAATTCTAGCTGCTGTTAAAACATTCACAATTAAATATTGCAATTCTTTATTAAATGTCTCTGGTAAGAAGCTTCTGATTCCTTGAGTGCTCCATAGATTCCTCTAGAATAAGTTGCACTGTCCATGAAAGAGTTGGGTGCTCACTTTGTGGCTTCGTCCTGACTACCAACTTCTGCTGGAACAGCAAATGGAAGCTGTGACCAGAAGAGGAGGGCAGGAGAAATAATCAGAGAAGTACTATATGTGCTTTGCCATGGAACTAAGATCTCTTGTAGATTTGGAAAAGGTTAGGTAAACATGTGACAGATAAGCCTGTTTTTAGTTTCTAAAAACAGAGGAAGGCTCAAACAGCATTTGGCTTTTGAGACCTTTTCGTTGGTCTGCCAGCCATATGGAACTGACACCAGCCCCAAGAGGGCAATGCAATACTGTATTCCATTTAACCTAAAAGTGCTATGGCTAGCTAAAATGGCAACTAATTTTTTTTTTCTAGTGACAGGGATAGCCAAAATAATCTGTGTAACAACGAAATGGTCAAGTTTGCATTCTGAACAGTTTTGTATTATAAAAATAAGCAGCAAATCTTCCTTGCCCTTATTTCATACCCAATTTTTCATCCATCAGATCTAGCTGTGATTCAGGAAAATGCACACTTGTGCAGTTTCGTATACAAGATCATTTTTGTACACCTTTTCTGAAGCAACACATTTGACCTTTGATTGGCATCTAAGGTTGACACTGCACTGAGAGAGGAAAAACAAAATTATGCCCAACCCCCCTAATTTAAATAAATATAAATTTTATATATTAATTAAATAACTTGACATACCTACCGCCTTCATGTTCTTCTTATGTCACTAAAATGAGAGAAAGAAAAGAAACTTTGCAAATTTACAGCAAATTTACAGCTACATGGGATGCTGCTTCAACAGGTGGCAGCACTTAGCAAGCTTTGGTTGGGAAGCTAAGCAGGATCAGTCTTTGATAGTATTTGGATGAGAGACCACAGGGCTATTATCCAGTCTGGAAACTTAAGCAACCATCTTGGAAAAGGCAATAGCACACCACTTCCACATCACACCAAAACAACTGATTAACTTTTTCCAGCTTCAGGATGCACCCCAAGATTGGGTGACAAATAAATGCTCCCATTAGTAGTACTTGTGTTACTATAAACTGGCGAATGGTCATTTCCCTCCATTTATTAAGCACTTTTAAGATTGTACAAGTAGTCATCAACTTACAACAGTTCATTTAGTGACCATTCAAAGTTACAACAGCACTGAAAAAAGTGACTAATGACCATTTTCCACACTTACAAACTTTGCAGCATCCCCATAGTCATGGGATCAAAATTCAGATGCTTGGCAATTGACTCATATTTATGACTATAACAGAGTCACAGGATCACAGGATCCTGTTTTGTGATCTTTTGACAAGCAAAATACATGGGGAAGCCAGACTCACTTAACAACTGTGTCACTAATTTAACAACTGCAATGATTCGTGTAACAACTGTGGCAAGAAAGGTCATAAAATGGGGCAAAATTCACTTAACTAATGTCTCACTCGGCAACAGAAATTTTGGGCTCATGGCATCGTACATTGAGGACTACCTATATTACTTTACCTGAATATATGAGCTGTCCTCTCTTATTCACAGTTTTGGATTTCAAATATAAATATCTTGCATTCTAATCCTTCCCTTCTTCAACCCATCCTGCACTGTTTCTTAAAAAATGATATTCCCTCTTTAAATGCCTTTCCACTGCCCCAAAACTAAGCCTTAGGATATTCAAATTTCTAAGAATCTCTTAATTAATTAAGCACATGGATGAAAACACTAAAATGAAAAAGATAGTGAGGTGGAGAGAAAGAGAGAGGTAAAGAGAGAGAAAGAGAGGGGGGAGGAGGGAGGGAGGGAGGGAGAGAGCGGGGAGAGAGATCCACTTTTCCCTCAGTTGTTCCAGGTAAGAATTGAGCAGGCCCCTGGCAATTGGGCAAGTTACAAGCATTGTAAGGCAATAAATAAGTAAAAGAATACTTTTTCCATCATCAAGGTGTCTGAGGTACCCTCACTAAATGTGATGGAAAAACATCGTGAAGGGGAGCACTATGTTGAAATTATGAAATAATGAACAGACATACTTCAATTAACCATAAAATCTCTAAGTGGAAGATGTGAGCCACTTCTTCCTTAGACTACAATGTGATCTTTTCTGGCTTAGTGTATTCAACTACCAGGTAACAACCAAGTGCACAGAAGCAAATTCTCTCATAGTTGAGATTTCAGGTGTTAGCTTTGGTCCCATGGTCTCTGGGTGCATCCCATAGTAAGAATAAATACATCAATAAAGCTGCATTCAAGTACACTTGTGACTTATCATGGCATGCCCAGGCAGTTCTCCTGGCATAATATGGAAGTGCTTTGCAATGGGCACATCTGACATTTTGACAGCATGTTGTGAGTACCAACAGAAGAGAATAAAAGTAGGTCAGGGTTGAACTGTGGAGTCCTTGGTGCTCTCTGAGCTTAGTTGTTTTCTTGCAGACATTTCATTACCCAACTGGGTAACATCACCAGTGCACAACCAAGCTCAGAGATCACCAAGGTCTCTTCATGTTGTGAGTGCTGATGACTGCCACACAGAGATGAATTCAATTACAAAACTGTAATTTAACAGAATGCACACTGGTTGTTTCTTAACACCAACCCTAGCTGCCTCCCCATGCTTATTAATCCTCCCTTTCTCCCTTTTTTTAATCTCATGAGGTTGCAAACAAAGCATTCATTAATTATTGTTATTTTATAAAAGCAACATGAAGATATTGTAGAACTCCAGAGTTTCTTGTAAGTAAAAGGTGATTGTAGAGGCAAGTGTTCTGCTTCTCTGTCTCTTTTAGTTTAAAATGGAAAAAAAGCATTTTATAGGTTTAAAAAGTAGAGTAGAGTAGATTTGTAGTAGAGAATCCTGGGGACCCAAATCTTAGTCTCTTTGAGAAAAGTAAGAGTAGCAGCTGCTGCTATCACCAAGTGCTCCTTAGCAACTGGTCCTCTCTAGCTGTAAGTGGAAGAGGGCTGCTAGTGAAATGGCCACATTAAGAGGGGGGGAGCAATTGATGCTGACCTCCAAATTTCTTTGTGGTCCCCAGAGTGCACTAGAATGGTTTGGCCCTGTTTGCATTTTTTTAAAAAAAACAGGATGTATAAAGAGTAAAGGAAATGCTTAAGCTTTGCTGAAACAATAAGGTCTCCTTTCTGCTTATCTTGCCACTTCCAAGCCAAAACAGATTCTGGCACAAGCACATCCCTTGACATGCTACACAACATGCAACGCAGCGCTCAAGCTAATGGAAGTTGACATCTCTTACTTTAAAAGAACAGTATCCGCAGCCTTTATTCCTTGGCCTTACAGTTAAATAAGTAAAGCTTCCTGCAAAGTCAAGCTGGATTTCTGTGACTCCATGGACACTTTAATGCCATTTTCCTGGCAACACTATGAAAGTAGCTTTCTACATTTTTCTTTTAGGATGCTTTTGGACTTCCCAGTGTAGCCTACAACCCAACAATCCCTTGGTCCCCCACCCAAATACTGTCCAGCCCAACTCTTCTTTAGCTTCTGAGCCCAGCTAAATACTGTCTGCTGCTAAAATAAATTGTAGTTAGAGATGAGTAAATGTCCCTGCTACACTTGCTATATAACATTCACATTATTTGAAGCTCATGTTTGTTCTGTCTCATTTCCATGAGTTGGAAGATTTTTGTAAAAGTCTGCATGAAAAGTTATGTATATTTTCATATTTGCATGCATGAATAGTACCATACTTTCCCCATCATAAACATTTTTTGTATCCATATATTAATCAGAGACTGTAAAATTTGTAGTGGGAAAAAAAATTAACAGTTAGGCTCTACTTTGCATATGAACTCAGAAAAGAAGAAATAGATTGGCTATATCAAAGCCATTGGTTCTCTTTTGGACCTAGTGATTATAAGTTATAAGGTAACCCATAACTGCCCCCAAAACTGACGAACCAAGAATAGAAAGGATCAGATTCTTGGATCGAGAGCTAAGGAAATTTCACCTGAAAGCAAAATGAGAACCAGTAATGTTTGCCAAGTAAAAAGAGGGAATAAGCATTTCCACAGATAAAGCCAAAGGTGAATCTAATGTCATTTATGTGTAATACTTGGCAGACACTGGAACAATATTTTAAGCCCTGGTCATCTGAATGAGATGAAAAATGACATAGGGCCCTAGAGAGCTCACAAGGCTAAGCACTAGTTTCTGTCTCTGATACCCCAAGTTCATAATTCTTCAATCATGGGAGGATTGCTGTACAGAACCACACCAATGGGAGAAGCAAGTGACTTTCAAAATTAACATCAGCCCTTTGGGGTTGACCAGATCAGAAAAAAGGGTCTACAAGAAATGTTAGAAATCTATGTTGTTGGCTTAGTAACAGAATCTTGAAAGCCTGGCAGTGTTTTCCCTTGCCAAAGAGAGTCAAGGTAGGGTCACTTTAGGTTTCTTTCTAACCCTTTTTTCTAACACCTTTTCCCCTTCCCAGGCTTAGGTTATGCTTCGCTAATTACCATCCCATTGCTTCCCCAAGTCATTTCTGTGGTTCTCTGCAATTACTAAATATTTGACAGTCAGATAAGCAGAGGCCTCTCCCCTCTCATGTTATTCCTTCCTATCCCAACAAGTTCTTTCATCCAATGGAAGTGAATGAGACATAACAATAATGGCAGTTTGGATGCTCCAATGAGAGTTGGAAAGATGGCTAACACTAAACCTAGATTCTAAAAACCATGTGGTCCTGACCACCATTAAACCATCTTTCCAAGCAGTCTCCATGTTTCCAGTGTCTTTCTCCCCTCCCCAGATATTGTTGCATGCTCCAAGATGGCGACCCGGGTCTAGGCTCGCCGTGATAGAGATGGGGTCTTGGCTTGCGAGGGTCTCCGGGGGGTCGTTTGACCATCTGGGACCCCCTGCCCGGCAGGCGTTGCTTGTAGCCGGTTGACTGAGCGCTTTTTGGGCTCTCTAAGGTGCCGAGAACAGCGTGGCACCGACGCTCCGACGAACAGCTGTTCCGAGGCCGCCACGAGAAGGGCGGCGTTTGTGATCTATGGGCGGCGGCGGCAGTGGCAGCGGAGGAAATAGAAACGGCCAGCTTTCGGCTATGTCTGGATGGTTGGTGCGGCGGCTGTGGTGGGGACGCTGGCGTCGTCGCAGACTGCACCCCCCGCCCCCCCCCCGCATCGGAGCAGTGGAGGTAGACGTCGGGGGGAAGGAAGCGGGCGTCAAAGGAGGCGAGGGCGAATGGAAGACGTGGCTGTTGGTGGTGCCCGCGATGATGCCAGTGCCTCCGCCGACGCCGTTGCAGCAGTTGTTGGGATGGCTGGAGTCGTGTAGCCGAGGAAGAACATGAGGGGGGAGCCTCCATCTCTGAATTTTTAAATCTTGGCAACTTTGGGCCGCCATGGGGCTCTGGGGTAATTCCCAAATTTTAGCTCCCATGGTGAGGCCTCCTTTATAGCCATCTTGGGGGGCTAGGACTGGGCACATAGGATGGTTGGAAGACCTGGAAGACTCGGGGGGGTTAACGAGGGTGGAGGGGCTGTTGGAGTTATTGCACAGCCCTGGTTAACCCTCTTCCCCCCCCCCGTCCTAGCTGGGCAATTATCAGGCCCTATGACTAACATGCTTGCCCTGCCAGTTTCTGCTCGATGGAGGTGGCTCCCACCTATTTTCCATCTATCCGCTTGCCTGTATTAGCCATCTATACGCTACCTGTATGAATATTGTGGACAGCTTACTTTCTTCTGGAGACTTTGGACCTGGCTCTGTTTGTTATCTAGCACGCTGGCTGTATGAAAAATGGCAGCTTACAGGAGGACGAACGGAGCCGGTTTCTATCATTGTTTCACTACTGATGGGATGTACCACCTCCCCCATGGCTAGTTGGCCAACCATCGTGAGAGGCTGGTTGGACGATTACCCTCGAATTGGTTGGAACATTGGACTCCCCCACTGCCGTGAGAGGACAGTGGAGACTCTTCCGCTTATGGTCAACCTGCCTTTTTTCAGGACAATTTGGACTATCATGGAGCCCTGGGCCATACCTTATCACTACCTCAGAGCTTAGATGTACCGAAGGGCACAGCTTCTTGCATTGCGAGACTCCCCCCTCTCGCAAGCCTGGCCCTCCACGTTATCGAGGGCCTACCTCAATGACGGGTCTTGGAACCCAGAGAGGTGGCATGCGGCGAAGAGGGGGTTGAGGGGTTTTTTATGTAAATTTTTGGGAAAAATTTTAAGGGGTCCCGGGGGGGGAGGTAAAACTGGAACTAGGGTAGTGGGTTTGGGGGATAACCCACCAAGGGGAAGGTCAGGCCTGGCCACTATACGCGGCAGGGGGGGTGGGAGTTCCGGAGGAAATGGGGGGGTCGAGCTTGTCCAGATTGTGTTTTTACCATCGGTACTGTGAGGGGGAGGGGTAGATATGGCGGGAGCAGGGGGCCATATCATGTTAAGGGAGCGCGCACCCGCTGTCTCCATGCGGTAGCGTGCTCCGGCCCCCAAGGCTCCACTCGTTCTCCAGGTTGCACAGACCCTCAGGGCCCGGGCCTTCGGCTGACGTTGTGCAATGCCAGGTCCGCAGTAAATAAAGCCCCCCTCATTTGTGATCTTGTTCTGGAGGGGGGAGTGGACCTGGCAGGGCTTACGGAGACCTGGTTGGGCCTGGAGGGAGGGGTCCCTCTGGTAGAAATGTGCCCACCCGGCTTCCACGCATTCCATCAACCAAGGTCTCAGGGGAGGGGCGGGGGAGTAGCGGTTATTATTAGAGAAGGTTTTAGGCCGAGGGAGGCCACTTTTCCTCAGACGGCCGGTTGTGAGACCCTCCTTGTGAAGTGGGGTCATGGGGTTCAGATGGGTTTGCTGATCACGTACCTGGCTCCCTGCCACGTGGCAGCAGCCCTGCCCGAGCTACTCAACGTTATCGCCGCGGTGGCGGTTGATACCCCCAGACTTATGGTCATGGGGGATTTCAACCTGCCGTCCGTGGGTGAGACGTCTGAGGTGGCTCGGGAGTTCATGGCTTCCATGACGGCTATGGATCTGACCCAGCTAGTTCATGGCCCTACGCACATGGGGGGAAACACACTGGACTTGATTTTTGTCTCTGGACAGTGGCTGAGTGATCTCGAGATAGGGGACATAGCCATCGAGCCCTTGTCATGGTCGGATCACTCTCTCCTTCGCCTTGATCTTCGAACCGCTGCTCCCCGCCGCAGGGAGGCAGAACTGATAAGATGGTACCGCCCCAGGCGCCTGATGGAACCTGATAGGTTCCAGACGGAGCTTGGGCCAATGCCTGAGGTCCTGGCTCACGCCTCGACTGGAGACTTAGTGGCCGCCTGGGATAGGGCGGCCACTGGAGCTCTGGATCGAGTCGTGCCTTTGCGGCCTCTGACCCGGCGCCGATCTCACCTGGCTCCTTGGTTTACCGAGGAGCTGAGGGAGATGAAGCACCGGAAAAGACGCCTAGAGAGTAGTTGGAGGGCCAGTCGCACTGAATCTGACCGGACACTGGTAAGATCTCATATTAAGAATTACCTAGTGGCGATAAAAGCAGCGAAACGTACTCATCTTGTTGCTCTTATTGCGTCATCAGATAACCGCCCGGCCGCCCTGTTTAGGGTGACCCGCTCCCTGCTCCACCAGGAAGCGAGGGAGGACCCCTTGGAGGGAAGAGCCGAGGACTTTGTTCAGTATCTGTATGACAAAATCACTCAGATTCGGGAAGATCTGGACTCCGACTGGGTAGATCCAGTGGGGATGACGGAGGCAGGTCCTGAGAATGTTATCTGGGATGAGTTTGACTCTGTGACCCCTGAGGACGTGGACAGGATTCTGGGTAGACTGAATGCGACCACATGTTTGTTGGACCCGTGTCCCTCCTGGTTAGTGCTGGCTTCCCGGGAGGTGACGCGAGGCTGGCTCCAGGGGATTATAAATGCTTCATTGAGTGAGGGTGTCTTTTCCGCCGCCTTGAAAGAGGCGGTGGTGAGACCTCTCCTCAAGAAGCCTTCCCTGGATCCGGCAATATTGGCTAATTATCGTCCAGTCTCCAACCTTCGCTTTGTTGCGAAGGTTGTCGAGAGTGTGGTGGCACGACAGTTTCCCCGGTACCTGGATGAAACGACGTATCTAGATCCGTTCCAGTCGGGCTTCAGGCCTGGGTACAGCACGGAAACGGCATTGGTCGCGTTGGTGGATGATCTCTGGAGGGCTCGGGACAGAGGTTGTTCCTCTGTCCTGGTCCTATTAGATCTCTCAGCGGCTTTTGATACCATCGACCATGGTATCATGCTGCACTGGTTGGAAGGGTTGGGGGTGGGAGGCACCGTACTACGGTGGTTCTCCTCCTTTCTCTCCGACCGGTCGCAGTCTGTGTTGACAGGGGGGCAGAGGTCGACCCCGAGGCCCCTTATATGTGGGGTGCCACAAGGATCGGTCCTCTCGCCCCTTTTGTTCAACATTTATGTGAAGCCGCTGGGCGAGATCATCCGTGGTTTCGGGGTGGAGTACCATCAGTACGCTGACGACACCCAGCTGTACATCTCCACCCCAGACCACCCCAACGATGCCCTTGAAGTGATGTCCCGGTGCCTGGAGGCCGTACGGATCTGGATGGGGAGAAACAGGCTCAGACTCAACCCATCCAAGACCGAGTGGCTGTGGTTTCCGACGTCCCGATATAGTCAGCTGGTGCCATCGCTGACTATTGGGGGCGAAGCATTGGCCCCCACGGAGAGGGCTCGCAACTTGGGTGTCCTCCTGGATTCACGGCTGTCTTTAGAAGAGCACTTGACGGCCGTGACCGGGAGGATTTTTCATCAGGTTCGCCTGATCCGCCAGTTGCGTCCCTTTCTGGATTGGGACTCGTTACGCACGGTCACTCATGCCCTCGTCACCTCCCGTCTGGACTACTGTAACGCTCTCTACATGGGGCTCCCCTTGAGGAGCACTCGGAGGCTCCAACTGGCGCAGAGTGCAGCTGCGCGGGTGGTGATGGGAGCGACGTGGCGCTCCCATGTAACGCCCCTCCTGCGCGAGCTGCACTGGCTCCCGGTGGTCTTCCGAGTGCGCTTCAAGGTTTTGGTTATCACCTTTAGAGCGCTCCATGGCTTAGGACCTGGTTATCTACCACCAATAGCCTCCCACCGACCAGTACGCTCCCACAGAGAGGGGCTCCTCCGGGTGCCGTCGGCCAAACAATGTCGACTGGCGGCCCCCAGGGGGAGAGCCTTCTCTGTGGGGGCACCTACTATCTGGAACGAGCTCCCCCCCGAGATACGGAGGATTCCGGATCTGCGTACCTTCCGTCGCACGCTTAAGACGTTCCTATTCCAGCAAGCCGGCCTGACCTAAACTTCTCCGCTTTTAAATGGGAATTTTAAATTTGGTTTTAAATTATTGGGGTTTTAAATATGGTTCAGCCAAATTTATTTAATTTGTTTTATCTCTATTTTAAGTTTTGTATTTATATGTTTTATTTTTATGGCTGTTCACCGCCCTGAGTCCTTCGGGAGTGGGGCGGTATACAAATTCAATAAAAACAAAACAAAACAAACAAACTAATTAAAAAGGCTACATGGAAACAAGTAAGATAGAAAGAGAACATACAAATATTGAACTAAAGCATAAAGAAACAAATATAACAGAAAAGCAGAGTTGGAAGGGACCTTGAAGGTCTTCTAGTCCAACCCCCTGCTCAAGCAGGAAACCCTATATCATTTCAGACAAATGGTTGTCCAATCTCTTCTTAAAAACCTCCAGTTTTGGAGCACCCACAATTTCTGGAGTTCCACTGATCAATTGCTCTGTCAGGAAATTTCTCCTTAGTTCTAGATTGCTTCTCTCTTTGATTAGTTTATATCTATTGCTTCTTGTCCTGCCTTCTGGTACGTTGGAGAATAGCTTGACTCCAGTGGTGAAATCCAATTTTTTTTTTACTATCAGTTCTGAGGGCGTGGCTTGATGGGCGTGGCTTGGTGGGCATGCCAGGGGAAAGATACTCCAAAATCTCCATTCTCACCCTTCTCCAGGGGAAGGATATTGCAAAATCTCCATTCCCACCCCACTCCGGAGGAAGGATCAGTGGTGGGTTTCAAATTTTTTTACTACCGGTTCTGTGGGTGGGGCTTGGTGGGCGTGGCGTGGCTTGTGGGCATCACTTGGTGGGCGTGGCAGGGGAAGGATACTGTAAAATCTCCATTCCCTCCCCAATCCAGGGGAAGGTTACTGCAAAATCCCCATTTCTTCCCGATCAGCTGGGACTCGGGAGGCAGAGAATAGATGGGGGCGGGGCCAATCAGAATTTTTACTACCGGTTCTCCAAACTACTCAAAATTTCCGCTAGCGGTTCTCCAGAACTGGTCAGAACCTGCTGAAACCCATCTCTGGGAAGGATACTGCAAAATTCCCATTCCCTCCCACTCTGGGGCCATCCAGAGGTAGTATTTGCCAGTTCTCCAAACTACTCAAAATTTCCACTACCTTTTCTCCGAACTGCTCAAAATTTCCACTACCGATTCTCCAGAACATGTCAGAACCTACTGGATTTCACCCCTGCTTGACTCCCTCTTCTTTGTGGCAGCCCCTTAGATATTGGAAACTTCTATTGTGTTACTCCTAATCCTTCTTTTCATTAAATTAGACATACCAAATTCTTCATATGTTTTAGCCTTCAGTTTCCTAATCCTGCCTGTATAATGTTTTGCCTATATAATGTTTTGAATGCTTTGGTAGGAAAAATAGGATTAATATTCTTCATAAATAAAAACACCATTATATGGTCATTCTTCTACCAGGGAGAAATTATTCTAAGGGCTTCCTCATACAAAATTATCACTATGCTATTACCGCATTTACATAGAACCTATAAATGAAATCCTGAAAGGATCTGGAGGGTCGTGATCTCAGTGTGTGCTGATGATATACAGCTCTATTCCTCCTTTTCTTCAGCTGAAGATGAGGCTGTGACCTCTTTAGCAAGTGCCTGAAATTACTGATGCATTAGAAAAGAATGGAAAAATTGAAATTGAATCCAGTTGACTGATACGATTAGACTGGGAAATATTCTTCTTTAGAGTTTAGGTCTGCATTGTTCCTGATAGTGATTGTTGCTCAGAATAATGCTTTAAAAAATAAATATTAGGACTATTGGGAGATAAAGAGCTGGCTATCATCATTCATGTTTTGATAACTTCTTGATTTGATTATTGTGATGTGTTCTGCCTGGAACTATCAGTTGGAATTCCAGCTGCTTCCAAATACAATCTCCTTTCCATTTAGCAGAAAGGCAATATGAAGATATTAATAATAAATACATTTCTCCGCTCCTTTTCTCAGGACTATAAACCACCTGCCCTGAAATCTCCACTAACTGCCAGTATATTCAATCTCAGGTTAAAGTGCTGGATTTGAGCTTTATAGACTTAATGTTCTGGGAGTATTGTTTTAAGTTTGCTTGCAGTATATAACTCCTTGGGAGTGATCCATCTAAAAGGCAGTGCATGAAGGTAGGAAATTGTAAATAATAGATTAAATGAAGTCTTATACATTTTCCTACAATAGGCATGCTCTGATAGCCTCGGTGGTGTGATGATAGCCTCGATGGTGCAGCGGACTAAAGTGCTGTTAAGTGCTAGCACTTAGCTGCCAGCGGCCTGCAATTAGTGCAAGTTCGAATCTCACCAGGCTCAAGTTTGATTCAGCCTTCCATCCTTTCGAGATAGGTAAATTGAGGACCCGGATTGTGGGGGCAATAAGCCAACTTTGTATAGGACAACACCACTTAGGGGGACCCAAAAGCCCTAATAAGCAGGTATATACAAAAAAGTATGCAGGCTTTTGCTATAATGCACTGTAAGCCGCTCTGAGTCTATGGAGAAGGGCGGCATATAAATTGGACTAATAAAATATAGTTTAAATTAGTATCAAAGAACATATTATGTGCCATCCATGTGTCCTCTCCTCTCCCCAGGTCAGTAATTTTGCTTTCTGGGGCAGAGGGATACCTCTTGCTTCTTTAATTTGTTTGTTGTTTAGGCCAGGTATTACAGCTGTAAGATAAACCATGACCATATTTCTTATTTATCTGTCTCCTGCCTAACAACAATAACAGCAACTACAGTGAAAGAAATATGATCATTGGAATGCAGGCCTGAATTCCTGGGAGAGACTGAGATACTGCTAATGTATAAGCAGGCGCTAAAATAAAATAAAAGCACTCTGTAGCAAGATTGGTCAAACATTTAGGAGACCTCCTAGACTCTTTTTTTTTAAATTACAAATTAAATTAAAAAGTACTTTCCATCAACCTTAATTTCCTATAAGACATCTTTAACATCAGAAAAGTAATTCAATAGACTACACCCTAGATAAAAACAGCTGAAGTATGAGAAACAAGGTGCTCCCATTTTTCCCTCTCCTAAAAAAGAATGGGAAACTCACTTTCATCCTTTCCAGAACAAATTACAAGTTAAATTTAACTCCTCACTCAAAAAAGCTCAGTAACATTTCTGGGAAATACTAACATGGTACAAGTGTTAACCAACTGGTGAATTCCAAAGGGCAGTATGGGAAATCAAAGCACATAAATTAATAGCATCCTAGAATGTAAGAACTGGAATCACTGGAGTTCATTCTAGTCCAACCTTCTGCCTAGTGTAGGTATCTTTCACTAGAGCATGTCCAAATAAGGTTATTTGGTCTCTGTTTAAACACTTGCCATGGGAAAGAGTCCACCAACTCTTAAGGTCTTCCATACTTGAACAATGTTGGACACAATCCAGTTTTGTCACTGACCTTCCTAAAATATGCCTAGAAAATCCTAAATTCCTCCCAAAAAACCCCTCCCTGTTTATGACACTGTAACTTGGGATAGAGTCGGGGTGACTGGATGGAACTGAGAATTTACTAGCTGGCTGCCCTTCTTGACACCATGTGGAGTTCACAGCATTTTTTTTTTCTTTGCACCCTAGGAGAGAAACATCTGCTGCTATCTAGGATTGAACTCTCAACCTTCCAAGTGGGAGCGTCTTCACCATCAAGCCATCATGCCACTCTCTTAAATTCCCAGAATATTTTAGATGCAGAATCATCTAATCAATGCAGAATGGAAAGGAACAATGACTCTCTTGATCATGAGATTATATTTCTCTTGTTGCAGCCTAGGATTGCATATGTACATGTCTGAAGGAACATACAAAGATCCATGTCTACAGAGCCTGCGTCCTGAGCACACTCTTGTACCGCAGTGAGTCTTGGACCCTCTACACAAGGCAGGAGAGAAAGTTGAACACCTTTCATATGCGCTGTCTCTGACGAATTCTTGGCATCACCTGGCAGGACAAAGTTCCAAATAGCGCAGTCTTGGAACGTGCTGGAATTTCTAGCATGTATACACTATTGAAACAGCGACGTCTATGCTGGCTGGGGCATGTCGTGAGAATGGCTGATGGTCGGATTCAGAAAGATCTCCTGTATGGAGAATTAGTGCAGGGAAAGCACCTCAGAGGGAGACCACAGCTGCGATATAAGGATATCTGCAAGAAGGATCTAAAGGCCCTGGGAATGGACATTAACAACTGGGAAACCTTGACCTCCGATCGTTCAGCTTGGAGGCTATAGACGCAGCATGGCCTTCTCCAATTCAAAGAGACACTTGTTCAGCAGGCTGAGGCAAAGAAGCAGTCCCGGAACCATCAAAATCTGGGGGCTGGGTAAGGGACAGAATGTATCTGCCCTCAGTGTGGAAGAGATTTCCACTCTCGAATTGGCCTTTTTAGTCACACTAGATGCTGTTTTAGGACCTCTTTCCAGAGCATGATACCATAGTCTCTTGAGATTTAAGGATGCCAATGACTTCTCTTGTTGCAGCCTAGGATTGCATTTGTACCTGTCTGAAGCTAATGACACCACTGGCTCATGTTTCTCTTCCAGTCGTCCATGCCATCCATATTCTTTTTACAAGTACTGCTGCCCATTCCATACTGATGACTTTTATTTTTTCTTACCCAAATAAAGGCGTTTACATTTGTCACTGTTGAAATATATATTGCTGGTTTCTGTCATTTGGTTTAGCTTCTCAAGATCTTTGAAATCTTTCCTCTATGGTGTTTGCTATTGTCCTACCTTTGCATTCTTTGCAAATTTAACCAAACTAAGTGTCAGCGTTCCAAGTAATGCACCCATAGAAATCAGAACTCTGAGGTAGGCAGGTTCCTCAAAGAACAGTTTTATTGGGTAGATCATATTGGCACAACTGGTGAAAGCTGACTCTAAAGTTTCTGCAGCTTTCACCTAAGTAAAAGTAAAAGTTTTCCCTTTCCCCCAAGTCACTGGTCACGCTGTCCAAACCAGGAGCTGGCCAGTTGCTTGGTTACTTTTCCCCTCCTGTGGCCAGCCACCTGTTGGAATGCCCTTGGGTTCCTACAGGAAAGTTTTATTGTTTTGGTTACAAACGTCATCTAACTATTTTCTGCCTCCCTCTATTGTGTGGCAGCCCTGAAGCCTCCAAGATGGCCTCGGCCATGGTCACTTCAGGGTTGACATTAAATACAAATATGTTAAACAGTACAAGTTCCCTCTCTTACGTCATTTGATGGGAAATTAGTGACATGCACACATGGTATGATTGTTCAAACAGCTCAGGGTTCATTTAAAGGTAGTTTAATCCAGTCCCCATTTTGTCATCACCTCTATGAGGATTACACTTCCTCAAAAGCTTTGCTGTGCAGTATATCCACCACCTTCCTGCAGTCAATTAATCTGGACCCTCTATCAAAATAACTGGCCATGATATTCATTAAAAGGGCACTCAAATACCAAAGAGCAAAACAAACCCTAGGGATCTAACGGGATTTAAAGTAGTGTCTCCTAACCTTAGCAACTTTAAGACTGTGTGAACTTCAACTCCCAGAATTCCCTAGCCAGCATTTAATCTAAAGGATCTAAGGAACAATTATAACAATTTTCTGTGGGTAAGACTTTTATAGCTGGTAGGATAATATAATACCACCAGTGCTTTCAAAGAGCACACCTATCCCATCTGCACAATATTCTGCATTGAATGGTGGCTATCTGATATCTCACAAGGAAAAAAAAAAAAACCTTGCTAGAAAACCCTAATGTCTGACCCTTCACAAGGGCAGCTGCTGAAGCCTGCAGTGTCATAATCTATCCCACGGGAGATTAAATTAATAAAACTACTCAAGCTTTCCACCCTCTTTAGAAGGCCTCCATTTTGCTCTCCCAAGGTCAAATTAAATCATACCATGCACAGTTCTAGCAGAGCTATAAAGGTTTGCCTTCTACACAAGTTTAATCCATTTAATTTTGAGGTAATTTTAATCATAGATGTGCTTTTCTTTTCTATTCCTCTAATATCTCCTACAAATGTATAGATCCTCCGTTTTATGATTGGCAATTCTAAATATTTATTCTCATTTTCAGTCAATAAAAGTAATTCCTTTTATTGAAGAGTGTGCTAGTATCTCATCTACATTTCTATGGATGATTGCAACCCACCATTCCGCCAGAATCCCTGTATTAGTTGCAATTCCCAGCCCTCTCATTATCTAAAGCCAACCAGCATACCTGCCTCCCCTGCGAAAGCAGGTTTTGCTAGATATTTAATATCCATTAATAGAAATTGCCAGAAGGGACATATTTTTCACACAGCAGCCATTATTTTTAGAAATAGCCAGAACATAATCATAATCCCCCCTTTTGGAACTGCATATGATGAAGGTAAAGTACCCCTTTACTTGAGTGTCATGCACATAAATTTTGAGGGCCCAAAGGTCTGTTTTGGGCAATTGTTTTAGTGGAAATCTGATTTTAAAAAAATGAGACAAAGGATACTTTCGTCCAAAATATAGGGATTGTGAAAGGAGGTTATTGTAGTTAAAGTTAGATTTCAAGTTGATTCATTCTGAAAAGAATGAAGAAAAAATATCCATCACACGTATACAAAATAAAAAGATGGAATAATCCCAGAAACAAAACTCGCATAAATGTGAATCCAAATAACTTTCTAAGCTTGTTTCGAGCCAATTCCTACTGAAGATTTTTAATATTATGACAAACCTCTAATGTGTCTTTTTAAAAATTCCACAAGGTAATTCTACAGAGACTATCATTTTGTATCTGAACCATTAACATATTTTCTCCTTTTTTCCTAGGAGTGTATGTACTTTTGTACGTGTGTATTTGTGCCTATGTGTTTATGGGGGTATGCCTACAAATACAGGTAGTCCTTGACTTACAACCACAATTGTGGCCAAAATATCTGCTGCTAAATGAAACATTTGTTAAGTGAATTTTGCCCCATTTTACTATGTTTCCCCAAAAATAAGACCATGTCTTATATTTTTTTGAACCCCGATATAAGCGCTTGGCCTTATTTTTGGGGAGGTCTTATTATTTTGGGGCATGTGGAGCAAGATGGGGCTCCTCTTGCCGTTTTACCTGATTTCCAGCTTTGCGTTTAAATATTTTTGGGGAGGAGGGCGGGGAGGCTTATTTTAGCGCATGCGCTCAAAAGCCCGATTGGGCTTATTTTAAGGAAAACTGGGTATTACCTTTCTTGACACCGTTGTTAAGTGAGTCACTGCAATTGTTAAGTTAGTAACACAGTTGTTAAATAAACTGGCTTCCCCATTGACTTTGCTTGTCAGAAGGTCACAAAAGAAAATCTTGTAACCCCAGGACTGTGCAACCATCATAAATATGAACCAGTTGTCAAGTATCTGAATTTTGACCAGGTGACCATGGGAACCCTGCAATGATTATAAGTGTGAACAATGATCATAAGTAACTTTTTTCAGCACCATTGTAACTTTGAATGGTCACTAAATGAACTGTTGTTGAAGACTACCTGTACATGTGCTGATGTATTTGTGGGATCCCTTGTTTAATATGAGTTGGGGCTGCCAGTGGGGTTCCATGTTTTTAATTGTTTTTAATTGCTTGGAATTTGCATTTGTAAGCCATCCATAGTCTGTGAGAATGGGCAGCTATAATTTAAAGAAACAAACATTGTTGATTGTTTGAACCCCATAAATAATCATTCAATTTTTCTAGTCCACATTATAACAAACCAAAATCTCCAAGAAAACCTCTCTCATTTCCAGGAAGAGGTTTGAGACAGTGTCTTTTGCACATTTGAAAAATCAGTGCCTCTTGAATCAATGCTTAATGCAAACATTTCTTCCCATGCTAGCTTGTAAATTATTCAATACTGTTGTAGCTTTGAGAATTCGCTTTGGAAGTTTCAATTCTCTCCCTCTTTAGGTCCCCAAAGTCACCAGGAAATTTCTTTCTGGTCTTTGAATACAGAGGATTTTCATCTACCCCTTTAAACCTCAAAAGGTTTAAACTGGATATACTTACCTGGCGCATAATGGTTTCAAGTATACTATGAAATACAATGATTTACAGAACCTGGGTCTTTTTGTACTGCCTCGATTATTCTAAGCACTGTAGGACATCGTGCTGAAAATGATCAAGGCTTTACAAACCATACCTACCAAGTAAACACCCATCGAGGCAGTCCAGAAGGGCCAATCTGCTAGCATTTTCTCCTTCCAACTCAGCATGTCCAATTCAGGACAAGGTGCTTGAGCTCACTGAGTGCTACTAGAAAACAGGGCATGAAGGAGCAGCAAGGTTTATTTGGCAAGGCTACGTGTGACAGGTTTTTGGAGCAGCTGCAACCGATCCAGGAGTCAAGGAATTTAAAGGTTCGGTCGCTTTCTGCTCACTTTGAGACATAAAAGGTCAATAGCTTTATCTGTTCATGCTGGAGGCAGAGAAGCTCTTAATAGATACAGGAAGTGAAGACTGTAACAATAATATCCCATTAGGTTTAAAATTTCATGTGTTATTTTAGTTGGAAGAGACATGTGGGATGGTTCTTGCTGCACTTGTCTGAAATCAGAATGACAAAGGCAGTGTGACAGCATCGCACCACAAGCTTCTCCCTAATTCTGAAGAAGATAAAAGGAGGGGGTGGGAAACACATTCAGATTTGCAAGATTTTCTTACTCTAGCTTTATATAAAAGCAGTGCTGACCTACATGACATTAGACCTCTAGCCTGATCTACCTTGAAGGGCTGACAATTGCTCAAGTCCCTCTAAATCGCCATGGACTGACAGGCCCCGAAAAGATAAAACGTGGAGTTTGAATGGTCAGGTTTTTCAATAAATAAAAGGGTCTATGTAAATTTACTCTAAGACATTGAGAAACTGGAATATCTCCACAGGGCAGCAATCAGAACCCAAAGGGACTGGAAAGAAAAACATGAATAATGCTTGGAAAAACCTGGTATGTTTAGCCTGGACAATAGAAGACTCCATGGAGACATGATAGCTTTCTTCAAGGTCTGAAAAGCTATCGCATACCAGAATTGTTTAAAGTTGTCCCAAAAGTTAGGCCAAGAAACAAGGAATTTAAATACAGGTAGTCCTTGACTTACAACCCCCCATTGGGACCAGAATTTCCATTGTTAAGCAAAGCGGTTGTTAAGTGACTCAAATCCTACTTTAGGACCTTTTTTTCACAGTTGTTAAGGAACTCACTGTAATTTTAAGTGATTTCCACAGTCGTTAAGGAAATCCGGCTTCTCCATTGAATTTGTTCGTTGGAAGTTGGCTGGGAAAGATTCAAATGGTGATCACATGACCCAAAGACACTGGAACTGTTGTTAATACATGCCTATTTCTAAGCCCTGAAATTTTGTTCCCAGAATTGTGGGGATGCCATGACAGTCATACGTATGAGAACTGGTCCTAAGTCACCTTTTCAGGACCGTTGTAACTTTGAACAGTCACTAAACAAATGATTGTAAGTCAAGGACTACCTATATTAAGGAAGCTGTTTTCAGCTAGGTTTCTTTTTTAAAAAAAATTATGTCCTAGTGGTAAGAATTATTCAACAATAGAAAAAGTGAGATAGGAAAGAAAAGAAATAGAAAAGGGGAGAAATCTACAAAATAAATGAGCAGTCCTTTCCTTACTGGGTAATATAACAATGCTCTCTCCTAATGGCGAGAGCAATTAACCAAAGGAACAGCTTGCCTTCAGAAGTTGGGGGTCCTGTGATACTGGAGGTTTTTAAGAAGAGATAAAACCATTTGCCTGAAATGATATAGGGTCTCCTGCTCAAGCAGGAGGCTGGACTAGAAGACCTCCAAGGTCCCTTCCAACTCTATTATTCTATGTTATTCTATGTTACATTAAGGATGAAAAAAAATCAAGATGGGTCAGCCCTGGGCATGGCACTGGCAATCAATATTATTTTAGTGCATTCTCCGCTTGCTGTATGTCAATATGGCCATGCAAAGAATGAAAGAGACAGGCCTAGATACCAGAATAATTAAAGTCATTCGGGAATGCCTATGGAAGCAGGGACGTGGTGGCTTAGTGGGTAAGATGCTGAGCTTGTCGATCAAAAGGTCGGCAGTTCAGTGGTTCGAATCCCTAGTGCCGCATAACCGGGTGAGCTCCCGTTACTTGTCCCAGCTTCTGCCAACCTAGCAGTTCAAAAGCACGTAAAAAATGCAAGTAGAAATATAGGGACCATATTTGGTGGGAAAGTAACAGTGTTTCGTGTGTCTTTGGCATTTAGTCATGCTGGCCACATGACCACAGAGACGTCTTCGGACAGCACTGGCTCTTCAGCTTTGAAACGGAGATGAGCACCACCCCCTAGAGTCAGAAACGACTAGCACATATGTGCGAGGGGAACCTTTATCTTTACCTATGGAAGCAGGAGAAGAAACACAAGACAGACAACCTTAGCCTTGGAAATTCTCAATCTAGAAAGAGGAAGAAGTAAGAGAGACTAGCAGTCCCCCCTTCCCCTCCCCCAAAAACATACCTCAACCCTCAATTGCAACTTCTAATCAAAGTTCTTTCTGCTTTCCTGAAAAGTTTTCCTGGAAAAGTTCCTAAAATACATCCCCTTCCTGGAAGCTCCTTCCTGGCAAATCATTTTACAGGCCAGCCCAGGCCAGCTTTATAGACATATCAAAAACTCATAAAGTTTTATAAACCAGAGCCTTTAATGGATGCCAGAATATCCAGAGCTATAATATGGAAGCTATGCCTGATGTAGAGAATTAACTTGTGGGTACCCTAAACCAGAATATAGATATCATAATGTATTAAACATATTGGAAATGAGCACTTTTGTATACTGGGTGAATAGGCATGAAGGGAATTTAAAGATTCTACTCCAGTGGAAGAAGATGACTCAGACATAATAATGTTCACATAAATATTAGTTCTTGCACACAGTGAATATAATCAAACATTTGTCCTTGACTTTTATTCATTGTCATTGCAAATGCTGTTTTAAAAGACTTTCTTTTTTTTTTTTACTAAATTTGAAAGGAAATAGTGTCTGAAGGAAATAAATCCAATCTTGGAAGTAATATCTGAGTCACAGATGCTTCCCTTGTGATTATCTTGATTTCTAACCTGTCCATCTGCACATTCAGTAATTACGATCAAGTTCCCTTCATTAATCCGCTATTTCATGTTATATTTCTAAGTATTAAAAGGCATTGCTTTTCAAGTTTTCATTGATGTTGGGTTATAGCAATGGTTTCCAATAAGTTGAAATATTCTGTGCAGGAATTAAGTTACTCACAATATTTTTTCTGGGGTTCTATATGATCAATAATAATCTTCATTGGTCCATTTATTTTTATAATGTTACTGGATAATTAGGTTACACAATGCATATTTTTGGAGATAAAAGTGCAGGTGTTGAGCGTGTCTGTCGGGATTCTTCTGATCTCACCCTTCCACAATCTATTTACCAATTATGTTCTTCATACTCATTAAAATTACTACTGATGGTTAATCCTTCTATGTTAACAGCATGTTTTGTTCTTCTGCTTGTGATGTTTGTGTAGGGGGGTAGGAGGGGTAGCAGGCTGAGAGGCTTATACTAAATAACAATTGATGGGATACGTCCATGTCAATCTCCCCTCCCCTCCCCACCCCCATCCTCAAGCATCTTACAATCTCTAAGGTATGTCTGTGTAAGCTCCAGAGTCCAGAGTAATCCATGTGCTTATAGGGTAGGTATTCAACAGCTTAACAGGAGACAGACAGATTTCTAAGGCAATAACTATAGCTTGGACATCTCACTAACCATTTTCTCTTAGATGGTTCACTTTCATTCTGCTAAACTTATCTTCTGTTTGCTGGTGTATATATAGAACAGCTTATCTCTTCCAGGTACATGGCCCAACTCCTAAAAATAAGTAGCCAATATGGCTACTCCTGAAAATTCTGGAAGTCCGTGTGTCCAGAGGACTCCCAGGTTACAGGAAGCTGTTTAATAGAAACTTTTCATATCTTTGGAATAGAAATGGGATTTATAAATACCATTGTGAGAAGATATTACCCTCCCTTATTGTATCCTATTCAATGGAAAAGCTATCCTGCTCTTGACATAAAAGATGTGACACAGCCAGAATGTTTGGTGCATGAAACAAACATTTTATTCCTTTATTCTATTGAAAGTATTAATAGTAGACTTCCTACACCTTCCTATCTGATGGACAAAGTTTGTTTCATTGCACTAAAGCCTGAATCCTGCAGTGTAAATTGATGCCCCAGCATAGTAGTGGGTTCCACTTACCTTCACTATTGGTTTGGAACTGTGAGCGCGCGCACACACACGCTTTGCTCACATGCAGCACTTCTGCGCATGCACAGAGCATCCGTGATAACTTCCAGGCGGGTGGGTGGAGGCTCCCGCCACTGCCACTACCGGTTTGCCCGAACCGGGGCAAACTGGTAGAAACCCACCACTGCTCCAGCAGCATCGAAAAATGTATTTTTTGTATCCTGTACCTACTAGTACAGGATACTAGTAAGGTCTAGTAGATCTTGGGTCTAAGTCAGCTTTAAAGCAAGAGCTCCTATTATTCTAATGCAATGAATACCAATTGTCAGAACTGCCATCATATGTCGAGCTTTGCATTTGCTAGCTGCACAGTCTGCCATGGACTATGGGGGAAGGAAGCCGGATAGGAGAGGGGAGGTAACTACTCATTGTGTCCTCTGGAAACACCATTTCAAGGTTGAAGCACTGGGAATGGAATGCAATGGTGAACCAGCCAGTCCGCCATTGAAAAGACAGTTACCAAACAATTTATTCAAATATAATTGGACAATAAGGGACTATCAAGGGGGAAGAATCAGGGAGGAACTGGACGGGGAAAGTTAACTGGAAAAAATTGGCATGTGAATCTTTAGTTCTGGCTTTGCTTTACTGTAATTCACTTGACTTTAAGTAAAAGTATGTTTCACTACAAATGGAGTTGAGGGTCTTTCTTTGCTAAGGAAACAAGTTGGGGCAAGACTGACACCAATAAATATCAGTTGGCCTATGGTTTAATTATGAATGGTTTTTCCCTCTGCACAACTTCTCTGGTCCAATTCAACCCCTTTCTTCTTGAAAAAATGCTCTGAAGTATACCAGAAGCCATCTCATACTTTTGTATTCATTTTCCAATCCATAAACACAATGCCCTCTTACTGCAATTGAAAAGGGCTAATTTTATGTTTCACTATTGCTTCTAGTCTAGTCTAGCTTTATTATAATTAATTGCAGGTATTTGTATCTGTAAACACCTGCTGGTTGTGCCCAAATCTCAATCACATGGCCATAATGTGATTGGGGATGCTGCAATGGCCAATTGTAGATTTACTGCCATAATTTTAAACAGTCACTACGCAGAGCAATAATTAAGCAAGGACTATCTATATTGCTTAAAGGTTTTCTTCCTTATAGAGTATATTGCAGAAGCGGAATTTTTGGGTGCCGGCATATGAGTTTCTGCTCTAGAAAAGTGCACAGTAATAAACCAGTCAAAACTATACAAAAGCCCCTAGCCACAGCTTCCACCTGCTCCTTGATCAGGATCTGTCCATCCAAGTCACAGAGCTTGCACTCCAAGAAAAGGTGACCCTGTCCAGATCTCACAGTTGGAGCCAAAATCAACCCAAATCAGTCACTGATAAGTAGTTCTCTTTTGCTGGGAACCCTTCACAAACACAACATAAGGACCTCCGAAGCATCTCTGGCCCAACCTCTTGGAAACCAGTATATATTGATTATCATCAACATATTATTTTTTCCATTTTACAAAAAATGTTGTACATTTTTTGGGTATGAAGCATGAAAAATAACTTCAAAGCAACTCCATTTTAATTAATGTACAGTAGTTATAGGTTCAGTGGGAAAACTGCTATGACAAGTTTTCAAGATTCTGTTACATCACCCTACTAAATATATACGCATAAAGGTACTTCCAGAAATCCAAGCAGATTTCATTATTATTCTACCAAGCGGTAATCTGTGGTGTACTCCTTGCCTGCTGGTTTCTTTACTGTTTGTAGTTAATCCTAAAAGACAGAAGCTATCCAGCGCTTCACTATCTTTATTGTCAGTTCTATGGCTGGTTATTGCACTGACTGTCATTTGTTTGTTCTTCTTTATATTTAATTTTGGCCCATTTTTTTTTCACTCTGCCCCTTGACTTTTATTATTGGCTCTTGCAGATTGTTTGCATTTTCAGTTATCAGAGTAGTGTCATCAGCACAGCACAGGTTATTGATGCTTCTTCCTCCAATTTTAAACCTGCCTCATCTTTTTCAACCTCAGCCTCCCTCAATATTTATTCAACTCATAGGTTGAATACATAAAGAAGTCTTGTCTCCGTCCTTTGCTGACCAGTCTATTTTGCTATGATCCATTCAAACTGTGGTTTCCTAATCCACGTACAGATTTTGCATGAGGGCAATGAGATGTATGCAACTCTATTTTCTAAAGACATTCCGCAATTTGACACAATTTGACACACATCAACAAAATCAAAGGCCTTCTGAAGCACATATTGACTGTTTTTTTAAATATATTGTTTGGTTTTCCCAATTATCCAGTGAACATCAATCATAAGGTCTCTCGTCCCTTGGCCTTTTCTAAAATCAACTGGAATATCTGGCATTCCCTTTTTCATGTCAAGCTCTAATTTCTGTTGACTGTTCCTCAGCATGTTTTTGATGGTGTCTGAAATTAAGGATATTGTGTGAAAGTTTACACACAATGTTACATCAGAGGTGAAATCTACTTATCTTCGCTACCGGTTCTCAAATGGGAGCGTGCACATGCACAGGACCTTCTGCACATGCACAGAGCGTCAAAAATGGGACATGATGATGTCCGGGTGGGTGGGCAGAGCCTCCCGCCACCTGCCCGGTGCTACTGGTTTGCCCGAACCGAATAGAATCGGCTGCATTTCACCACTGTGTTACATGTCATTTGTTTCCCTTTGGTATTAGTATATAGATTAGTATATAGATTAATCTCCTCCAATTTGTTGACAGCTGCAACTCTCTCCCAATTTGATGGCATTGTTTGGTTAAAATCCTGACAGATTTTCTTGTTAAATTACAGGATTGCATTTCCCCCAGCATAATACCACATTATGTCTTTGCCATTATAAGAAAGGTGTTCATCTGCATTCAACACCATTTTATGTACACTTTATATAACCATGTCACTTCCTATGTAATTGCTGCCCATTATTGGTGTCTGCTTGTTTGAAGTGGGCAGCTGGGATGACCTTCACACCTTGAATGATTCTGCTGAGAATATATAGTCACCTGAACTGTGAGATGGGCAGCACATAAATCTGATAAACAAACAAACAAATAAATAAATGTTTAGTGCACACTTATTATCTTTCCCATGTTGAGGCCTCATAACAGAACTTTGGGTCTGTGCGTTCATATTAATGTTTCACAGGAACATTAGAATAGCCTTCCAGTTTATATAAAGGTTCATATTAGCAAAAGTTTCTGCAAACTGGAAGCCTATTTATTCCATTTTTTTTTTCTATGAATCATTTAGATGTCCCAAGGCCAACTGGAGAAATCAGGTTACAATACATGGAAAACAGACATGCCAAGCTTGTACAAGCCTACACAACTAATCCTAGCTTTAATCTGCCACAGGCTGGAGCATGGCCTGAGGGAAGTCATTTCACTCTTGTCGATTTGGTATATTTAGATTGAAGATTCCTTAAGACAGGAAGTGTCTATCATTCATTATGCAGAAGCCACGTGTGGAGACAAAACAGGACTAGTGATCAAATCACAGCAAAAATGTCCCACCAGTCCCATGACTGGTTATTTCTACAGGAAGGATAATAGAGATACCAGAAGGAAAGAAATGCAGATATTTCTGTATTAATGGAATATAAGAACTATAACTTCGAAAAGGCAAATTGTCAAGTGAGAATAGCATTTGTGACCACATTTCTGCTATAGCAAGTGGTGCCAATAAACTGACCTCAAGAGTGGAAGGTCTGTTGTATTGTTAATTGCTCTTGTAACAACTAACAGCTTTAATTACAGTATTTTACGGCTTTCCTATAAGAGCAATTATATGTTGACAGTCACCCTTAACACTCATTTATTTTGTGTTTGGCTGGGATACTGGTTGAGGCAAAAGAAACCTCTCAATATATAAAATGACTAATCAAGATTTGAAATGGTATGAAGAACCCATTTCTATTGGCAAAGGAAATTAAAAGCCTCCGCATTATCTACCTGGTAGCCCTATCTCCAACAGGTATCATACAAAAGAATTTGAAAACAGCACACTGTTGTCCAGTATCATTGCTAATCAAAACTGCCTGGATATACTTGAGTTCTTGATTACTATGTCAAGAAATGAATGTTAAATTCTTTTCTGCTAATCACAGACCAATAACTAAGATCTCAGCCCCAAAGTTCCAGTTTTAAATTTGCGGTCCAACAGCGATCACCTGAAAGAAAAGCTAATTTCTCTAGGAGATAAATTAACTCAGGAAATATATAATTACAACATCATGTAATATTTTTTATTGCCTACTAGGTAGAATTTGGTGAATTCAAGTTTTCAAGTTGCTTAGAGAAAGGATTCCTTTCTGGCCCTGCTTAGCTCTTAGCAGACGTTGTACGATGACAACAATGAACTTAAGCCACTGCTGGGATTCAAATAATTTAACAACCAGTTCTCTGCCCTAATGATTTCTTCCAACAACCAGTTCACCAAACTGTTCAGAAAGTTAACAACCGGTTCTCCCGAAGTGATGCGAACTGGCTGAATCCCACCACTGACTTAAGCACATCAGACATGGTAAGGAATCCTACACTACATTTATTATATGCTAACATCTGTTCACATACAAAATATTTTGCCAAGAATGTTATGTGCATAAGATACTTTTCAAGTGTGAACAATGTGGAATGACGTGTGCACTGCAGCCAGGCTCGTAGACAACAATGTGCCTACTAAATCTAAGTGAACAGTACTAGATGAGGTAGTTGAGTTTTATGGGGCAGAAAGCCCTGGAAAAGGTGAAGGACTCTTCAAATATATTTCTTTTCAAGTATGATGAGCAACACACTTTTTAAAGTAGTGTTTAAAGGAAGACTGTAAAACCAACTTAGGCTGCTATAAAACTCTTATTTCCAGGGCTTAAAATATCTTCTGCAGTACTTTAAAAACTAACAAATGTACTACGGCATGTGGCTCCCTGGGCTAGAATCCACTTCTGCAGATAGAAACCTTATAATGTACAGATAAACCAATTGAAAGAAAGGCAGCTAAATCTGAGCACAGGCAGAAGGCAATGGTCATGGAAGGTGGTTATGAAAATGAGGCTGCTCTTGCTACAGTGAACTTAGATGCTCAGCCAACTGGAAGGATGTATAGCATTAGAGATAACGGCACTGCTGCCAGACCTTCAGCTGATTATTAAACAAGCACATCCTTAGATGTCATGCTGAAAAGGTACTTTAAAAATTGCAGGATACAGCTCTAAGGCTGAAAGCTCTTACAGATGTACTGCAGGAACATCATTGTAACAGTGCATTTATACTAATAAGCCATTGACTCCCCTGGTTTCACATTTCAACTCTGGTATTTGATCACCATCAAGTAAAATATTGAAAATGCATAACAAATACAGTTTGGATGTAAATTTAAGTTGATCAGCCTCGATGTGAAAATTCAGAAATAAAAGCTATTGTGTTAGCTCTTGCCTTGAATCATATTAACAGTGATTTCAAATACATTTCACTCTAGGAGAGCTGGAGAATTTTAATAATGTAGTTCGGAGTCACTGTTTTTTTCACTGGTTACTATAACTAAGGATTATCCAATACATATTTACCCAGAAAGACACTAGATTCAAAGAGTTTACTTATATAGGTAAGCCTGCAAACAGCTTAAGCCTCTTTAAGTGATGCTAATGATAATTATATTATTAAATAATTGAATGTCATTATATTAACGGTACATATATTTTTATGGGTGCTCATTTTCTAATATGTTAGATCAATGGCTACACATAATGTTGATTTTCAATGCATGGAAGCCTCTTTGGAACAATACAGGACTGCAAGAAAGGAATTTTCATTCATTCATTTATTATAGTTACATTCCATCTTTGATACTTGGCCCTGTGGTGCATCCATAACAATCTGGAGCTGACCATGCTTAAAACGGTAGAGAGGAAAGTGGATTTTAAGAGGAGCTCTTCTATTTTATCACCTCTTACTATATTCGACAGCAGAGTATCAACAGTAGAGTTCTTCAAGTTTTGGGGTTCTATAACCTCCCAGGACTTGAAATGGACCCTTAGATTAGAATCATTATTTTAAAAAATACAACAAAGAATGTTCTTCCTATATCAACTCAGGAAGTTCAGGAGCTGTTGATTTCAGTTTTACAGAGGAATTATTGAGTCTGTCATCCGTACTTCTATAACAGCCTGGTTTGGTCCAGCAAACCAAACAGGACAGGAACAGACTCCAACAGATAGTTAAGATTGCAGAAACAACAATCACAACCAGCCTGCCTTCCACAGAAGACCCGCATATTGCGCAGGTCAGAAGGAGGGCTGAGAAGATACTGTATCTGAAGACACCCCCCCTCTCATCCTGGACAAAAACTGATTCAATTGCTCTGCTCAGGACAGCACTATAGGGTATATTGCATGCCAGAACAACTATTAATACAGCCATACTACATGGGTAAATACACATAGATATTAGATAGCACTGTGAGAATTAAGTGTTCAGCAGAGAGATGGCACAAGAGGGAAAACTGTCAAGGGAACTATCTACTGACTCTCTGACTGAATACCTAATTCTCACAGTGCTGTCTAATGTCTATGTGTATTTACCCATGTAGTATGGCTGTAATATTATTATTTATCATTATATTCTTTACTCCCACTTCTTATTGGTATTATTATCATTATCATTATTATGATTATCGTTATTCTGTTGCTTTGCATATACACTGAAGCTTCTGCACCAGAGACAAATCCCTTGTGTGTAGTCACACTTGGCCAAATAAAGTATTCAATTCAATTCTTTTAATATATTATATGGTACATATGAGATTGTTCCTCATTTCAATTCTTAATGTGGTAGGTTGGGCTAAGAGAAAACAGTCTGGATTTTCTAAGCCCTAATCCAACTTTAATAGCCACAGTGGCTCTGGTTTACTCCTGCTGGAGTAGAAAAAGTAAATAATCTCTCTTTATTCCATTTTTATGGATCAAAGAGGTAGTTGAGAATAAAGATGCCACGGAATACAATCCTTTTGTTGGGTAACCTGCATGCATCCCTGTCCTTTTCTTTTCCTACTTACTTACTTACTTACTTACTTATTTGTCAAGCATATATAAGATAACAGATAAAAGTATAAACATGATTATGAATATAGGATAAGAATACAAATAAATGGGGACAGTAGGACAGGGACAGTAGGCATGTTGGTGCGCTTATGCACGCCCCTTACAGACCTCTTAGGAATGGGGTGAGGTCAACAGTAGACAGTCTAAGGTTAAAGTTTTGGGGGTTTGGGGAAGAAACCACAGAGTCATCTCTAATTAATTGCCAAAAATAAATAGGGGAGGGGAGGAAGGAGTTTGTTGAACCAGTCTACACCTTAAACTCTAATATAATCAATACATTTTGAGGGAGAAAAAAAGTTAAACTTCCTCTTACATGCAAACTTCGGAAAACATTTTAAAAAATCACAATTACGCCAATATGCAGGAGCTGACAGCAACAACTCATGTCTTCACCCATCCAAAATATATTAACTGTAGTATTCAAATGCTAAAAGGCAGACTTCCCTGATTTCATTACAATGTTGATTTTTTTTAATTTTCAATACTTAACTAGTTCCTTTTTTCAAACATAGATAAAGAGAGAGGGAGATAATTAAAAAAAATTGATAATTTAGATTTATAGGCTACTCAATGCAACACTGACCTTGGTGGCATGCAAATTAAAAACAAATACTGAGCCAAAAACAATATCAAAAGTAAACATAGTAGGGGAATCAGAGATAATAACAAGATGGACCATGCCTTGGCTAACTCATCAGGACTTGCCCAGTTAAGAATCTAATTTAAAGCTACTTTATCTGCCGAATTAATAATCCCCACAACAGCCTTGTAGATATTCTCAGGATCATCCCTTCTCAGTAGAACATAGATCAACCTGCTGCCCATGGATCTGATAAGAGCAGAAAGGTAACTGTAATTTCATATTCTCAGTCAGCCTTGCTTTTTTGTCTCCAGTAGTACTATAAGTCTCTCCTCTGTCACTTCACTTCCAGAAGTTCTTCAGAAAACCAGGGAACCCCGCAGAATAAATTGAACAGGTAGAAGCTACTAGATAGGAGTCATTTGATTGAAGGCCCTCATCACACACTCATTCGAGGGAGATTAAAGCCTCAGTCAAACTGATTACCAGATCCCCCAGAACTCCTCCCCACCATTCTCTATATCCATTCAGGTCGATTAGTTACTTGGGTGGACTGATTAAAAAGGTCCTACTTCCTAGCAGGGAACAGGGCAGCACCAGCAAGCTAAAAGTAACCAGAGAATGATCTGACCGTGACAAAGGACGGATGGCATGTCCCAAGATAAAGCACCATCTAATGTAACCATCTGCGTGTGCTGGGTCCTTAATAACTTATGTCAGGGTCATGGTGGCCAGGAAGTCTTACTTCAGACTCTATACCATATGAGAGCAAATTAAAGTCTCCCAGAACTATCAGTCTTGGAGACTTCACTGCCAGCTCAGCAACACAGTTCAATCGCTCTGAAAGACCAGCTTCCTCCCTAAGACCTAACTTCAACCAAAGTTGGTCTTATATCCAACTATCTGCAGCCAAGTGTCACCCTGTTTCCCTGCACTGGGATTGTGGATAGTGAGAGAGAGAGGGGGGGGGGAGAGAGGGAGGGAGGGAGGGAGGAAGAGAGAGAGAGAGAGAGAGAGAGAGAGAGAGAGAGAGAGAGGGAGAGAGAGAGAGAGAGATGGATGATGGATGGATGGATGGATGGATGGATGGATGGATGGATGGATGCATATAATCCTTCACTTACAACCACATTTGAGCCCAAAATTTATGATGCTAAGTAAAACATTTGTTAAGTAAGTTTTGCCTGTTTTATGACATTACTTGCCACAGTTTTAAGTAAATCACTGCAGTTGATAAGTTAGTTGTTAAATGAAACTGGCTTCTACATTGACTTTGCTTGTCAGAAAGTCTCAAAAAGTGACCATGTGACCCCAGGACACTGCAACCATCATAATTATGAGTCAGTTGCCGAGCATCTGAATTTTGATCATGTGACCGCAGGGATGCTTCAATAGTCGTAAGTGTGAAAAATGATCATAAGCTACTTTTTCAGTGTCGTTGTAACTTCGAACTGTCACTAAATGAAGTGTTGCAAGTTGAGGACTACCCGTATAAGTCTGCATGTGTGTTATTAGTGTGCATGTGCATGTGCGGATGAAATAAGAAGAAAACACACATGCACACATACACACACACAGAGAGATTTCCAAAGAAATGGATATGAGCTCATAATAGGCCTTTAATGGAGCTGCCATACAATTACAAGCATTGCTTGTATCTTGATTGAATATTGCATAATTCCCATTACTGTTAAACCCTAGAGGTATTTTTTTACTGATCTGAGAACAATGGACTAATTACAAAAACACTAATAGTTCACTGCATTACATTTCAACCTGGGAAGTACCCATGAAAATGGATTGGTCTATGAAAAGCAAAGTGGAATTTGAATTCAGAAGCGTAATTTGTCCAATATAATGGTAATGAGGAGGTGCCGAAACATAGCGCTAGCATGCTGCAATGCTGCAGGCATAGCAGGCTGATAGACATCGGCCAAGGAGCAAACCCTTTCTAAGATGAATTTCACTAACTCCAATATTTCCTTTACTTTTCTTGGAAAGGTATCATTTGCATTCTTTTTAAAAGTCTCTCTACTTAGTACTCTCTGACATACAACAGTTGGAAAGATAGCTTCTATGGTTATAGAAGACATTTTATTTTAAATCTCCAAAATGTATAAACTTTAGAGGGCAATTGATTTGACAGGGGTAGAATCCCCTTCCTGGAATAAACTTGGGGCTTAGAGAAAGTAACTGGATCCCACTCGCCCAGCTGACTTTGTGCCTAAGACAGGATTAGAACTCACAGTTTTCTGGTTTCTAGCCTGATATCTTAACCATTATACCAAACTGGCTCTCTATAGCAGGAATAGGGATACAGCAAAAAAGGAATGGACAAATCTGTGAGAGGCATGGCAAGGCAAAACAAACAACAACAGCAATTAATATATTTTCATATGAATTCTTGAACTATATTACAACATTTTGAGAAATGGTTTTTGTCCCTGTTCATATATTGGCTTGAGTAATTTCATAAGATTCTGTCAAAATGTAAACCAAACAAAATTTCCCACATCCACAGAAAATCCCTAATAATTAAACTAAAGGGATATCAGGGCACTGCTAGGCATGGGATCCATCCATAACCTGCCATCTATCTAAAGCATTGCTGCACTACGTGGGTGCAATAAATTATCACACAGATTCAAAGTATAAGTAGATATTATAAAATTAGTACTAGTAGATATTATGGCAACTCAAGCATACACAACAAAGAAGCAGGCTAAATTGCATCTTTCAATGTTGTCGGTGCTTCTGATTTTTATAAGTCAATAAATGCCTTTGGAAACATTTGGCTTCCGCCAAGAAGATCAAACGCTATTCACAAATCACGTATGACAGCACAAATCACACAAGACACCAATATTATTTATATAGGAAGATAATACAAGAAGCTTGCATCACCTTTTTTACATAAAGGAAGGAAAATAATGGGTACAGGTGAATACCACCTACACAACTTGATTCCATTATCAAAGCTGAAGATTTCCTGAAAGGGCCAATTCACACAATGAAAGACACGTCTATAATTCATCTGCCTCTGCAAACTAATTGGAAATTAATTTTTAAGAGTGCATATCGTATTCCATTTTAGAAAAACAACCAGAATACTTATTCTACTACTATTTGTTTAACCACATAATTTCTTTCCTTGTAATAAACCCCATATTCCATTAGAAGATGGGGTTTCAGATTTGAATCACTTCCACACCAAAGATTCAGGAAATCATTATTTCAACACTGACTTAGGAGCTTTTCCATTATCAAAGACCCACATCCTTACAGGTAGTCCTCAGGTTACAACCGTAAGGGAGCCTGCCCATGATGGTTGTAACTCATGACAGTCATAAAGCAAACCGGTCACATGACTGAGCCAATGTGACAACCTTTTTTGCAGTAGTTTTTAAGCAGCCACCACAGTCTTTGAATGACACTGTCGTTAAGCAAACCAATGGGTGCCATTTTGCCAAAAATAAAAGAAAATGCCAGCTTTCATCAAATCTCTCCTAAAATATGGTCACATGACATGGGATGCTGCAAACAGCCATAAATGCTGCCCAACTGCCAAGCACCAGAACTGTACTCATGTGACTGGAGGAGGGAGCTGACCATCAGAACTTCAAATTCAGATCAGAGGTGGGTTTCAGCAGGTTCTGACCAGTTCCGGAGAACCAGTAGCGGAAATCTTAAGTAGTTCGGAGAACCGGTAGCTATCACCTCTGACTGGCCCCGCCCCCATCTATTCTCTACCTCCTGAGTCCCAGCTGATTGGGAGGAAATGAGGATTTTGAAGTAACCTTTACCTGGAGTGGGGAGGGAATGGAGATTTTACAGTATCCTTCCCCTGCCATACCCACCAAGCCACGCCCACCCAGCCACACCCATAGAACTGGTAGTAAAAAAATTTGAATCCCATCACTGATTCAGATCATAAGGATTACCTATACTAGTTCCTAGGATGGCTGTTAGAATGTAAATAGGGATTTACTGATTCTAAATGGGAAATAATCTAGCAGCTGAACTCATGTAAACCCATCCCTTTCATCTCAAAAAAAATCTTGATAAAAAGAACTCTGTGAGATTTTTGCTGGGGAAGAATCAGTTTTGGTAGCAGCTGTTAAAATGTCTTACATCTGACAATTGAAGGATTCTATGAGCCAAACATGATCCAAGACTGAAGTGGAATCCAGGATTGGGGTGCGAGAATCCAAGACTGCAGAGGAGGACCAAGGCACACTGGGAAGCTTTTGTTGAGAGCACTGCTACACAATAAAACATTGCACAGTTGTGCAGTGGGAAGATTCTTAAGTGATAGTAAAGGCAAGACTAGCTAGTATCATCCCCACTTTGGAAGAGATCAGTTTTCAGATTTCCTGCTTCCTTAACTGAGTGAGAAGATCTTGAGAAGGTGACTTTTGTTATAGTTTTGCAAAAGAGAGACTTCTGCCTGGCTGCATCTGCTTTTCCGAAACACAGACAGCAATCTCAACTTCACTCCTTCCACCTTTTAGAAGGTTAACTTTTTTTAATTATTGGCATAGTCATAAGTGATTTTGACAATTTTTTTTTATTGAAAAAGTTTTTTCAAATACAATTTTTCCCCCTTCCCCCCCCCTCCTCCCTAACCCCCCCTCGCCCTCCCCTCCCCCTGTGGCTTCTTCAGGGTACAACCCAAATTCATAACAGATTATATAATACTTTACCATCCCCTTACTCCATCCCCCATATGCTGACCCTTTCTTTCTAATAATATTATTATATCCCCCTTATACTATACATTTCGAAATAACATTCTACTATAACATTATATAATAACTCCTAATTTAGCATAGTAATATTATTATATCCCCCAATTTAACAATTTCTACTCATGATCTACTCTTTTACTCCTCCCCCATACATATATCTCTTAAATCAAATCTTTTTTGTATATTAATATGACATTTCAAAGCAACCTTCCACTATAAAACTATATAATAAATCCTAATTTAACATTTATTCAACTCATAGTCTGCCCATTTCCTCCACCCCCATAGATATATCTCTTAACTCAAATCTTTTACATATATTCATATCTAAACATAATATCCCTTTTCTTCAATTAAACAATCAATAAGCTAACCTATCTCCACCCACTTTCCTACAGAACTACCATACATAATAGTTCTTGATCTCCTTATTCTTCTGCCCACATCACTAAGAAGTATTCCCTTATATAAATAAAATCCTCAAATGACTTTAAGCTTGTAATCCATATAATATCTTCTGTAGTGTCTTTCAGCTGGATTGTTAACTCCATCACCCATATTAGGGTAACATCACATCCTAATTCCAACAGTATGTTCGGTATCTTCAATTACCATCTGCCCCTGTCAACAATAGATGTCTTGATATATAAAAAACAACCACCCGAGTGACTTTATATTTGTATTCCATATAGTGTCTATAGTAGTGTCTTTCATCTAAATTATTAATTCCAACCACCATAATAGGGTAACAACCAGATCTTCTGCATGCCCCAATCCCATAACTCTCTTGCCTTGTAGCTCAACATAAACGTAAAACATTTATCAAAGAATCCAAAATAGATAATTCCAATCCATTCAGTTTAAGGCCCTTTTCACATCCCAAAAGTAAAGCACTGCAGAGGTCTGTCACTGTCCTCAGGATAATATAAATCAATACTTTACCTCAGCTATCTTTTCATATATTCAATCATCTCTTAGATAACTGGCATTGCACTGTTGTTTAGTTTAAAAGTTTTGGTTTTTGTAAGACCTGCTTCTTCTTTTCTTGACTTTTTGTGGGTTAGATCTCCATCCTGATTTCCTTTCTATAAGTTGTGTATCAACTATTTGGTTTTCATGCTGATCTTGTTGGTTTTGCTTTTGTGGCTTAAGTCTCCATTCTGGTTTCTTTTCTTTGAGTTCTATGTCAACTGATTGATTTCTATGCTGGTCTGTAACTTGATGAATCATCACATTAGAATCCAAAGCCGCCTCTCTTGTATTTATAAATAGTCCAGCTGTAACCTCTGAAGGAGAATCCAGAAGCTGCTCATCTACAAAGTCCTCTGTAACTTGTTGTTTTTCCATTACTTCCATCTCTTTCTGCTTATCCTGAATTTCTATCTCTTGTTGATTTTGCTTTTCTTTATTCCACTCATGTATTATACATGAAGATATTGAACCCATTTTAAGAACCTTATAGTAAAATTCTTCCGCTTTTTCAACAGAATTTAGTTGGTATCTTTCTCCTTGATATCTCAATATTATGCCAACTGGGACATCCCACCTGAATGAGATGTTTTGTTTGTTTAGCTCAGTCACCAAAAATCCGAATTTCTTTCTATCTTTTAATATCTTGGGCGGCAACTCTTTATATATCCAGATCTTTCTTCCATACAATTGTAGAGTGGAATTAAAAGATTTTTGCACAATATCATTTCTTATTTCTTTATCTGTAAAATAAATCACCACATCTCTAGGCAATTGCCTTTGCTTTGCAATCCAAGAGTTTATTCTATAGGCCTTGTCGATCTTACAAGATACCTCCTCTGGATGAATCTTTAAAATCCCAGCCAGAACTTCAGCAGATATTTTTCTTAAATCATCTCTATTATTTTCCTGTAACCCTCTCATTCTAACCGCAAATTCTGTGAGCCTGTATTGCATCATTGTAACTTCTCTTTCAATCCCTTGTTTTATATTTTCTGCATTGTGAGTCTCGTGATCAGCTTCCTTTTTAGACTTTACTTCAGAGCTATTGTCTTAAATATTTATCAAATCATTTTCCATTCTTTGTATTTTATTGTTCAAATTATAAATCTTATCATCAACTTCCTCCATTTTAGACTCTAATAACTTGATATTTGTATCCATCTTTATAACTATTTCTGAAAAAGCATTAGTCACTGTTACAATCTTTCTTTGTAAGTTATCATACTTTAATTGTATGAATTCTTTAATTTCCTGCTTAAATTTTTCAAAATTCTGGTTCACAATCTCGTCATGTCTTGCCATTTCCTTCAAAATAAATTCTTTTAAATTAAAACCATTCTTCTGAGTCTGTAAACTCGAAACTTGTTCACATAATTGTAAATGGGGGAAACCCCCCCCCCACTGCTTGTTTTTCTGGCTTTGTTAATTTTAACGCCATCCTGCCACACAGACAAACTCTTTTTGAAGAAAGAGGACTTCTCTCCAACAAGATCAATATCAAATCTCCAAGAAAAAAAAGAAACTTAGAATAGAATTTTTTTCTTTTCTCTATTCTAGCCAGCAATGTTTGCTCCGCTACTTTGTAACTTGTTACGGAAGGACTTTCGCTTTCGGCTACTTCTCAAGCCTCAGCGG
This sequence comes from Pituophis catenifer annectens, assembly GCF_029215685.1. Lineage (NCBI taxonomy): Eukaryota > Metazoa > Chordata > Lepidosauria > Squamata > Colubridae > Pituophis > Pituophis catenifer. Next base: position 244,677,873 of record NW_027256881.1, on the reverse strand, counting down.
TCGCCATTTTAAGCTTTTTTTTCCCCTTCACTTAGAAACGCTTATAAAATCATTAAAAATACTTGCAATTTAGGGTCCCAAGTCCAGATCTCATCCTCTTTAATTAAGCAATCTGTTGTTTTCGTTAAAAGGTTTGATCTCGTCGCCTGGCTCTGCAAAAGGCAGAGGTCTCCCGAAGCCCGGAGCAGCGGCAAGGGAAATAGGGAGCCTCATCCTGCTTCGTCCCCAAGAGTAAAAGAAAAACTCTGGGGACTTCGCCCTCGCCTGCTCTATCTCACATTTCCTTATGGAAATGGAGTTTTTCGAGCCGCCTTTCAGATGTAAAGGCGGCTCTTTACGAGCGACGGGGCTGGCGGTCTCAAAGGACCGTCTGGTGGTGATGGAAGTCAAACCGGAAGCCGATTTTGACAATTTTTAATAAGCGTTCTACCTTGCCACATTTGAAACAGGTTCTATTTTTCAACTTTCCAACTTTTCCACTTTCCTCTTCTCAGCTCTTCTGGTGTTTTAATTAAAGGAAAGAAAGGGGGAAATAGGCTGATTTCGGAGACAGGAACAGTACAGCAAAATCCATCTTCCCAAGATCTTCTCACTCAGTTAAGTAACCAGGAAACTTGAACAGTGGTGGTCTGCCAAAGTGGGGATGATACAAGGTAGTTTTTTTGCCTTTAAGATAACTTAAGAATCTTTCCACTTTACAATTGCGCAATGTTTTACAGTGCACTCAACAAAAGCATCTGATTCTGCACACTTTTGCACTTATAATTTGGCATGAGAGGCATCAGGCAACATCAGAAACCAGCATGCCTAATTTCCCCAGGGTAACTGGGAGGAAAGAGAAGAGTGTTTGCATTCCTACAGCGCTTGGGATTCTAGCAAGAGGCAGTCAGTAAGGCAGCCTGAAACATACCACTGAGGAATGGATTGTATTTTGTATGGATTAGTTTGAGAGCCGTGTGATGCAAAAAAGAATCTTTTTCGTGCAACAAACCGATTTGGATGAGAGCAGCTCCAGTGAAATCCATAGTATGCAAAGACATTTTGGAAAAAGAAATCCCATATTATGTAGAGCAGGGGTCCCCAACCCCCAGTCCCCCATATTATGTAGAGCAGGGGTCCCCAAATGGTGCCAGTCCCACTGGACTGGCACCAGTTTGCGGCATGCCAGAAACCAGGCCGCGCAAACAAGTGAAGCCCCATTCGCAGGGAGCATGTGAAACCACACCCTCTCCGGTCTGTGGAAAAACCTCTCTCCATGGAACCGGTCCCTGGTGCCCAAAAGGTTGGGGACCACTGATGTAGAAGGCAATACAAAATCACGCACACACACACACAAAATTCTGAGCTGTTAAGAAAAGAATCCCATTGAAATTACTGGTGTAGGTCTGTATCACACGAACATTCTCAAGGGACACACTGACATTAGGGATGTTCAGATGTATTTGATATAGCAAACCAGGGATGAAATCCAGCAGGTTCTGACAGGTTCTGGAGAACCGGTAGCAGAAATTTTGAGCAGTTCGGAGAACCGACAAATACCACCTCTGGCTGGCCCCAGAGTGGGGTGGGAGTAGAGATTTTGCAGTATCCTTCTCCTGCCATGCCCACCAAACCACACCCACCAAGCCAAACCATGCCCACCAAGCCATGCCCACAAAACCAGTAGTAAAAAATCTGGATTTCACCACTGATGCAAACAATTATGATGGCATTATACATAACTTTTCTTGTTTGTCAGATCCAGCCCTTCCCTCATGTATCTATTCCCAAAGGCAAATTGATTTCTGACACTCCCAAGTCTCAGTTCAGAGGTTATTGGATTTGGAGGGGTTTATAAATTCAGTAAAGAATAACAAGAAACACAAGGAAACTAAAGACAGCAAATAGATAGGAAGAAAGATGGAGCAGGAAATAAAAATGATTTCAATAAATATAAACGGATTAAACACCCCAATCAAAAGAACCCGGACATTCACTAAATTACAAAAATTGGAAATGGACATAATTAATTTACAGGAAGTACATATCAAAAAACAACATCAAAGGATACTAGAAAACACAAGATTAGGAAACCTTTACACCTCATTAGCAGAACAAAAAAAAAGAGGCATTGCAGTCTACATCAGAAAACATTTAAAAACAAAACAGGTATACGCTGATAATGAAGGAAGAGTCCTAATGATCGAAATACAAACAGAATTAAAAACAATATTACTAATCTCGATTTATGCCCCAAATGAAAACCAACGTGCCTTCTTCAAAAATATACATAACACAGTTAAAGACTTGGACTATGAAAATATCTGCCTGGTAGGTGACTTTAATGCAATTTCAGATACAGAAAAGGACTATTGGAATACTAGAAAAAATAAAAGTAGGAAAAAGACCCTTCCAGATACCTTTAAGGAAATGGCACAAGAACTATGTCTTCAGGATGCTTGGAGGGAAATAAATAAAGAGAAAAAACAGTACACATTTTATTCTAATCCACATCTATCCTGGTCCAGGATAGACATGGCCTGGGTGACAACGGAGCTTAGGAAAGAACTAGAAGAAATAGAAATAATGGCAAATACATGGGCAGACCATAGTCCGTTAAAAATAATATGGAAAGGCTACCGGAAGAAGAAGAGATGGATGATGAACACCGAAATTTTAAAGGATAAAGAATACATACAAATGATAGAAAAAGAAATGAAAATATTTTTCGAGATCAACAATAATGAGCAAACATCCCTTCAAAACCTGTGGGACACGGAAAAAGCCTATATAAGAGGATTGACAATAGCATATTTGGCGAAGAAAAACAAATAAAAACAACAGAAAAGAGATAATTTGCTGAAAGAACTCAAAGAGCATGAATCCGATCTACAGAATGAACCCCAAAATAAAAGGATCAAAGAACAAATAAATCTGATAAAACATAAAATAAATTTGATTACACAAACAGAAATAGATAGGAAAATCAAACTAGTGAAACAAAACCACTTTGAATATGCAAATAAGACAGGACGATAGTTGGCATATAAGCTGAAGAAAGAAAAAGAGAGAAGGACAATATATCAGCTACAGGATGATACAGGAGAGGTACACTACAGGAATGAGGACAAAAAGAACATAGCAAGAACATTTTTCCAAAAACTATACAAGCAGGAAGAGTCCTCAGATGAAGAAATCAGACAATATTTAAACGAAGCCGATATCAAAGAATTAGAAGAAGCACATAGAGATTTGTTGGATAGGCCAATTACGATAACAGAAGTAATAGAGGCGAGGAAGAAACAGAAAATAAACAAAACCCCGGATCCGGACGGAATACCTGCAGAGTTTTACAAGAACTGCCAACATTCAATAGACAAAATCCTACTTGGAGTATTTAATGATGCAATTTTGGAAGCTAAAATCCCCAATTCTTGGACAGAGGCCATTATCACATTGATACCAAAAGAAGAGACTGACCATGGTCATGTGATTTACATTCAGATGCTTGACAACTGGTTCATATTTGTGACGGTTTCAGTGTCCCGGGGTCATGTGATTACTTTTTGGGACCTTCTGACAAAGTCAATGAGAAAGTCCAGATTCACGTAACCACGGTGTTACTAATTTAAGAATTGAAGTGATTCACTTAACAAATATGGCAGGAAAAAAAATAGTAAAATGGGGCAAATCTTTAAAACATTTCTCACTTAGCAACATAAAATTTGGGCTGAATGGTGGTTGTTAAGTCAAGGACTACCTTTACTTAGATCAGTGTGTCTTGCCTGTTGTGGCTCATGCCCTTTGAAGGGCATGCCCCCTACAATGCAGCTGTGCTAATCTCGCCTTTCTTTTGAGAGATATTAGAGACCTGGAATTTATTTTTCAGGCATTGCATCTGCGAGAGCTATGATTCTTTTTCAGTATTTAAAGTGTTTGTATGTTCCTCCTTTGGATACATTTGTTTTTTTTACTGACTTGATACTCATTATTGGAAATGTGCACCACCCTGAGTCATATGTTCAGCAGGGCAGCTCTTTAAATCATATGAACAAAAATCAGTTGCGACGCCTAGTAAGTATGAAACTTACACAAGGGTGGAACTTTTTCTCTTCTTCCCAGAATAGTTATAACCACTATTAAAATTACAAAAATGATGAAATCAACATTTGAACTTATTGAATATTATTTTAAAATCTTAAGAGAAATTGTATTCATTAATATTATATACAGTATATGAACACGTAACTCCTTCTCCTAAACATAATTGTTTTCAAATAGCATCAAAAAGTAAAGTGTTTGTGAAGGTTTAAGATGTTCAATTCAAGTGAGCCCTTAGAAAAAGCAATTGCACCCCTCAAATTTGTTTCTTTTCCTGAGTCTATGAGGCAATTTACCCTTTAAACTGCATTTTATATGTCTGGCATCTGCTTTAGGGACAGTAAAATGGTCAAATTCATAGTTCAGCAAGAACAGGACAGACAGTAACAGACCATAAAATTATGTTGGGTAAAACTGCTTAAATTTTTTTAAAAAATGCTTAGCATGGAATGCAAATACTTTTTATTGGATTATTAGAAACAGTGCACTGCAATTCAGGAATTGCATTGCTTAAAACTGTTTTATAAGCAGTGGTGGGTTGCTACCGGTTCGCCCAGGATTGGGCAAACTGGCAGCAGCGGTGGCAGGAGGCTCTACCTACCCGCCCAAACACTTCTGTCCATGCGCAGAAGTGTCACATGCACGAGCGAACCAGTAGCAAACTAAATTGAAACCCACTACTGTTTATAAGCTATATTTAAATAGAATAGAATAACAGACTTGGAAGGGACCTTGGAGGTCTTCTAGTCCACCCCCTGCCCAGGCAGGAAACCCTACACCACTTCAGACATATGGTTATCCAACATCTTCTTAAAAATTTCCAGTGTTGGAGCATTCACAACTTCTGCAGGCAAGTTGTTCCACTTATTAATTTTTCTAACTGTCAGGAAATTTCTCCTTAGTTCTAAGTTGCTTCTCTCCTTGATTAGTTTCCACCCATTGCTTCTTGTCCTACCCTCAGGTGCTTTGGAGAATAGTTTGACTCCCTCTTCTTTGTGGCAGCCCCTGAGATATTGGAACACTGCTATCATGTCTCCCCTAGTCCTTCTCTTCATTAAACTAGACATACCCAGTTCCTGCAACCATTCTTCATATGTTTTAGCTTCCAGTCACCTAATCATCTTCGTTGCTCTTCTCTACACTCTTTCTAGAGTCTCAACATCTTTTTTACATCGTGGCGACCAAAACTGAATGCAGTATTCCAAGTGTGGCCTTACCAAGGCTTTATAAAGTGGTATTAACACTTCACGTGATCTTGATTCTATCCCTCTGTTTATGCAGCCCAGAACTGTGCTGGCTTTTTGGGCAGCTGCTGCACACTGCTGTGTGTGCAGCAGCTTTATTTACGTAAATAAATATTTATGTAATTTACGTATTTATTTACGTAAATAAAACATACGTAATGTTTCCTAAACTAATAGAGACTAAAGATCTTACTCCATGTATTGCACTGATCTCTATGTTGAAGGGTGTTTGGGTGGGACCTTTCTATCATTAGTTTAGGATGCCAGACCACCTATCTGTTCAATATAAAGCAAGGTCTCTTGATGCCTATTTAAGAGGCATTACTAACACCTGCCACTTTGGCCAGGGGAATTTCACTAAAAACCAACAACAACCCAGTAGATAAAACAAGACAACACAAACAAGATGGAAGAGACAAAACAAAACAAAACAAATCTTCCCTCTGCAGAGCTGCTTTATCTAGACCGTGATTTGTGATGGTCTCACTTCTACTAATATAGTTTGAACATAAACGGAAAGAATTTTTGCCTGTTGTTAGAACTCCCAAACTTTCGTACGAGGCCTTAAGTCATGTTCGCTTACCATAACTATAATTAAATGCCTACCATTACAACGTTTGGGTCCTGTTTTACACCCTATACTTGATAGTGCCAGATAATTCATTCTTATTTTATTATATTCTTATTTTATTATAGCTGCAAAGGGAGGCCCTCTATTGCCTTAGAGTCTACATGGCAATCTTTATTTATTTATTTATTTATTTTATATGCCACCCAATTCGCTGTCAAGTGACTCTAGGCAGCTTACATCATCTTTTGTATAATTTTGGGTTTTTTTTAACCAATTTAATATTTACTATTGAAAATGTGCACAATCCTGAGTCATGAGTTCAGTAGGGCAGCTTTATAAATCATATAAATAAAAATCAGTTGCAGCTCCTAGTAAGCATTAAACATGAACAAGGTTAAGAATCCATCTATCGTTTAGAAACTCCAATGATAGTTGCCTTTTGATCCTATGTAAGCTTTGTGAGCTGTTCCTTGCTTTCACTTTATTTATATTGCATATAGAGCATTGTGGGGGTATGGTGGGCGGTCCTATTGGTTGCCCAGGATACCCACACCGAATCATGTTTACCGAGAAAAATTGATTTGACCTTCATCTAGTCATCAGTTAGGGACTATGTTCAGTAGCCATTAACATTACAGTATGAAGGCATCTGTTATCTGACAAGAAAATAAGAGGGGAAAATTGGCACCTTCACATACCAGCATCCACATAACATCAGGCACTTATATATCATTTGCTGTTTACACAAAACCTGTTTTGGGTGAAACAAAAAAACAAGTTTTTCTTGAAAATTCTGATAGGGAAAGACTGATAAGATGGAAAGAAAACTACAGGATTAGACTAAGATATCTTGATGTTTGTGACAGAGCAGGAAACTGTATCCCCACTGCCTCTATTCAAGCTGAGTAGTCACTAAAGTTAATCAAAATATTGTGGTATCTGAACCATACATTTCAAAATGGCTCTTTCCCTACTTCCTTCCTTCCATGCAAATACAGGTAATCCTCAATTTATGACCACAATTAAGCCTAAAATTTCTGTTCAGTGAGACATTTGTTAAGTAAAATTTGCCTCATTTTACGACATTTCTTGCCACAGTTGTTAAGTGAACCACTGCAGTTGTTAAATTAGTGAAACGGTTGTTAAATGCATCTGGCTTCCCCATTGAATTTGCTTGTCAGAAGGTCGCAAAAGGTGATCACGTGACCCCGTCATAAATATGAGTCAGTTGCCAAGCATTTGAATTCTGATCACTTGACCACAGGAACTCTGCAATGATCATAAGCGTGACAAATGGTCACAAGTCACTTTTTTTCAGTGTCATTATAACTTTGAACGGTCACTAAATGAATTGTTGTAAGTCAAGGACTACCTGTAATGAACTAAAATAACTAAGATTCTACTGTCGTTCCATGATCTCAACTTCTACTGCGTCAAGATTACTGCTTCACGTGCCTCATCATCTAGTTAAGACCTATAAATTGCTTACAATCAAACTGCCTGCAAACTATGGCTTGAAATGTCATTGTTAAGCAATTAGATCATAAAGAGAAATTCTACTTTTAAAGAAATATCAATCCAGAATCGAGAACACTATATTACTTCGGAAGAAGTAATACAGAATTATTACTGTATTACTTCGGAAGAAATCTTTCTTCCGAAAGATTACGTATTACTTCAGAAGTAATTGTATTACTTCCGAAGTAATACGTAATTACTGTATTACTTCGGAAGAAATCTTTCTTTAAAAAAATAATCAAAGATTTTTTTTAAATTGCACAAATACTCAGCTATATAAAGCCCATTTATTTCAACCATTTTTTCCATTTCCCCCCCAGCATTGGCTTTTACTGTTGCAGAATCTGTTATGCTCCCACCATTCATAAACAAACACTCTCTGAAGCAATGTTGTAAATCTTTCATACACACAATTCTGGAAAACTGGCTGAGGAAAGCCAATAGCGAAGGTAACACTGGCAGAAACTGCAGAATAACAAGGTATCAAAGCACAAATTAACAGTAACAGAGTTGGAAGGGACCTTGGAGGTCATCTAGTCCAACCCCTTGCTCACATAGGAGACCTGTACTAGGGATTCAAACTGCCGACCTTTCTGATCGACAAGCTCAGTGTCTTAGCCACTGAGCCACCTAGTCAGGCTATGTTCTGGAACAGTTAGTCGTGCCATTTTCTATTGAGGCCTTGGCCTACTGCCAATTGGCATGACAAGGCAGACTATGTTAAAAAAAAAATCATCCCTAACTGTCCCTCCAACCCACACAAAAGACACCCTGTTTTTCTATGAAACTTGGGTGGTAAGACAGTTTATACAATAGCTGGAGCCATTTCACATTAGAGTGACAATGAAAATGTCTGTGTAGATACTGTCATTCTAAAGGTTCAACCATGTTGATTTGAATATTTTTATTTAATTTTAGAGATAACATGTTAATTCACAATTTTTGATGTCAAGTACAGGTAGTCCTTGACTTATAAACATTCATTTAGCAATCATGCAAAGTTACAACAGCCCTGAAAAATTTGACTTATGACAGTCACACTTATGACCATTACAGCAGTCCCAGGATCATGTAATCAAAATTCAGGTACTTAGCAAACAGCATATATTTACAATTGTAAATATTACAGTTGCATTGTCCCAAAGTTATGTGCTTGCGATTTGCAGCCTTCCCAGATAGCTTCTGACAAGTAAATTCAATGGGGGAAGCCAGATTTGCTTAATGACTGTGTGATTCACTTAACAACTGCAGTGATTTGCTTAACAACCATGAAAAACAACATAATAAAATTGGGCATGTTATTCACTTAAGGCAGTAAATTCACTGCCTTGTTCAGCAACAGAAATTCTAGTCCCAATTGTGGTGATAAATCAAGGACTATCTGTATAGTAGATTAAACACAGATCTAGCTTTGATCTCAATCAATATACCATGCAGAGAGGAGAGTGAACTGAAGTCTTAAAGATGGAAATTGTTGAACTGTGGTTCATTCCTGTCTGGGTATAAAGAGTTAATAGCTGTAAGCTGATGAGAAGTTGTAAGCAGAGGCTACTGGAAGCTGATGCAATGGAATGAGGCAGCAGAGTTACTACCACTTTAAGAAGCTGGGTCAGAAGCTGCCTATATAAAGGGAAGCCATTAGAGGGCATTTCCTTCTCCTCAAGCCTTCTCCTCATGCATTATCTTCATATTCTCCCGTCATTGTATCAGTAGCTGAACCACATATAAGTCTGTAAATAGTTAACTGTAGATAAAACCACTGTTATTTATCTAAAAGGCTCTGTGTTCTGTGTTTTGCTCCTGGGTTTATCTCATAATACTAGTTACGCTGCCTAAACTCTTGACAATTCCTTAAAAGCACAATTTTTCAATCCTTGCCAATTGCTCCCTACCAACCCAGTTTGCAAAGGAAAAATGGCAGCCAGTATTCCATGACATTATCTAACAGAACGCCGTTTTACTTTTTTCTCCATCTTTCACTTTTACTGTTGTATATGTCTGACTAGAACAATTCTTTCCAAATGTTTGAAGTGCAGAGATGTAGTCAAACACATGAGAAGAGCTCACTTATATTAGATGTCTTGCCGTTTCCTGAGACATCAAAAAGTTTGATTTCTCAGAAGCTTTCAAAAATCATGAGTTTACAGCATCAAACATAACCTGAATACTGATTTTAAAATCTGAGGTGTTTCAGAGAATAAAACCTTGCAATATTTCAAAGTCTAATAATCCAAACGGATACGTGACTTGGTTGGGGGCTATTTGAGCAACATCAGAGGGTAAAACCTGTAGCTGATAGCAACCGATACCACAGCAAAAAAATATTTGGACCTCCTTTTTTTCAGGCTTCAAGCATCGCCATAGAATCTGTATAACACCTTCAGTAGTGGCAAGACATTGAAAACCGAGATGATAGCTTACACAAAAAGCACAGATGAAGAGCAGCAATGATAAGAAATATGTCATTTAGGAACCTTATAGAGGACATTTCAGACAATGTCCAGTAATGCTGCCTGCTATCCGATTATGTTTTTCTTTCCATTACTGAAGGAGAAAAAAGGCCTCTTGGCAACTACAGAAAGGCCCCTCACTTTGATACGAGGAGGAAATGAATCCAGGCATATGTTAATTCTGTATGCTCAAAAAAGCCTTTGAATATTATCCTCTGATCGGATATTGACCGGAAGACAGTATGGGTTTGTCAGCATGGGCATATTCTACCAGGCAGGTCTTTGTTAATTTTCAATGTTCCTGCCGCTTTGTTTTCCTTCTTGCTGCCACGGCATCTGTTCCTCATTGTCTGGCAGTGGCAGCACTGTTCTTTTATGTGCTGGCTTTTCTGCATAACTGACATTTGTTAACATTCATGCACAGATCTTTTTAAAATGTCAGTTGTACATAAACAAAATTAGAATCCAAAAGGCAGCAACTTCTTGTCTTTATTTTAAATCTTTACCACCTAATTCTCCTGCACTAATAATGTTGTCTCAGGTTAGCAAGAAGTGGGTCACTTTAGGAGAGGGGGGGGATTTGAATGCCAATAATCCTTCTTTCATCTCAAATATTCTCAGCCCATCCTCCATCCTCCATATCCTACCTACCCCATTTATGGTAAAGGCTGCAATTGCCTTTGGAGTGTATTTTTACAATCCTTTCCAGCATTATAAAATAAATCTCAGGGGTTTTTTTCCAACCAGCACCTTTCAGCCAAAAATTACTGACATTTTAACAAAAGGGTTTGGACCATCAAGAACACTTTTCAACATTGTCATCATCACCTTGAAGGTATGGAATACCGACAAAGATCTGAACTGATCCAGACAATTTGGAATATTCAGAGAATTCTCACAAGTTCCCATAGCACCAGTGTTACAGTAGGCAAAACCTCTGGATGTATGAACTTTAATTTTTCTGGCGTAAAGAAACTAATATAGCTGAGGCATGGCTATGAGAATGCTGCTAAATTAGTCAGTACCCAAAGAAAGGTTTAGTACTTGGAAAGCCAAGATTTATGGCTGTGGCAGGATGAAGTTTGACACTATGAGGATTAATACACTAGATTTTCATTGTTTTTTTCCCCAAATCTAAATCAGAGAAAAATTGCTTTGCTACTCAATTTCAGCAGTATGATCCTCAGGGAGTTCCTGAAGCTATGAGTTCTCCATTCTTCCTTATGGAAGAGTCATTGAAGACATGCCCCCAAAACTGAAAGCAGTTTTAAATCCTTTTACAGAATACTGAAGAGATTTCCAGTGTTGTTTTAATACATTCACCTTCTATGAATTTAAAAAACAGATTAGAATCCAGCAAGTTATTTGAACTTTATTAAAATACAGTCCCTTTCAGTTACCTAAAAATGATTGGCACACTTCAGAGACTGTTCCGAGTACAACAGGTAAATCGTTCTTAGATATCATCAAATATTGTTATTGTGGTCCAGGAGAAGCCATACACAAATAGCTGAAGTCAAATATATTTGAGGGCAGGAGATGTTGTTTCCTTTACTAGACAAAGATCAAGCTCTTAGCATTTGTGTTTGGCTTGACTAACCCAGAGACCACTTAATGGCTTTCTTATTTATTGTTTTTGGAAGCTCAAGGTGGCATATATAATACTATCTCCTCTCATGTTACCCCCACAACTAGTATATGGCCTAGGTTGGATTGGACTGGGACAGATTTATCCAGTGGATCTCCCTAGTCCTAGTCCAAAAGCCAATGCATATCACGCTGGTAGACAATAATGTTAAAGAGTACATGCTATTCAAGCAAAATTCAAGCTTGCTGCTTACGTACCTGGCTCCCTGCCGCGTGGCAACGGCCCTGCCCGAGCTACTCGACGTGATAGCCACGGTGGCAGTTGATACACCCAGGCTTATGGTCATGGGTGATTTCAATCTGCCGTCCGTTGGTGAAACGTCAGAGATGGCTCGGGAGTTCATGGCTTCCATGACGGCCATGGACCTGACCCAGTTAGTTCATGGCCCCACTCACGGGGGGGGACACACGCTGGACCTGATTTTTGTCTCTGGCCAGTGGTTGAGTGGTCTTATTATAGGGGATATAGACATGAAACCCTTGTCATGGTCAGATCACTCACTCCTTCGTCTGGACCTTCGAACCGCTACACCCCGCCGCAGGGAGGCGGACCCAATTAGATGGATCCGCCCCAGGCGCCTGATGGATCCTGATAGGTTCCAGACGGAGCTTGGGCCAATTCCTGAAGATCTGGCACACGACTCTGCCGAGGACCTGGTAGCTGCCTGGGATCGGGCGGCTGGTGGGGCCTTGGATCGAGTCGTGCCTTTGCGGCCTCTGACCCGGTGTCGATCCCTCGCGGCTCCTTGGTTCACCGAGGAGCTGAGGGAGATGAAACGCCGGAAAAGACGCCTAGAGAGCGGTTGGAGGGCCAGTCTCGCTGAATCTGACCGAACACTGGTAAGGTCGCATATTAAGACCTACCTAGTGGCGATAAAGACGGCAAAGTTTAACTACTTTTCCGCCTCTATTGCGTCATCAGGGAATCATCCGGCCGCCCTGTTCAGGGTAACCCGCTCCCTGCTCCATCCGGGAGCGCGGGAGGATCCCTTGGAAGGCAGGGCGGAGGATTTCGGACAATACCTGTATGACAAAATCACTCAGATCCGGGGGGATTTGGACTCTGACTGGGTAGATCAGGGCAGGGTGACGAGGAATAGTCTTGAGAATGTTACCTGGGAGGAGTTTGATGCTGTGACTCCGGATGATGTGGACAGGATTTTGGGGAGACTTAGTGCGGCCACATGTTTACTGGACCCGTGTCCCTCCTGGTTGGTACTGGCCTCCCGGGAGGTTACACGAGGCTGGCTCCAGGGTGTTATCAACGCTTCGTTGAGTGAGGGTCACTTCCCCGCCGCCTTGAAAGAAGCGGTGGTGAGGCCTCTCCTCAAGAAGCCATCCCTGGATCCGGCAATATTGGCCAACTATCGTCCTGTCTCCAACCTTCGCTTCCTGGCGAAGGTTGTTGAGAGTGTGGTCGCGTGACAGTTTTCACAATTCTTGGAGGAAACATCCTATCTAGATCCATTCCAGTCGGGTTTCAGGCCTGGACACAGCACGGAAATGGCATTGGTCGCATTGGTTGATGATCTCTGGAGGGCTCGGGACAGGGGTTGTTCCTCTGTTCTGGTCCTGTTAGACCTCTCAGCGGCTTTTGATACCATCAACCATGGTATCATGCTGCACCGGTTGGAAGAGTTGGGGATGGGGGGCACCGTATTACGGTGGTTCTCCTCCTTTCTCTCCGACCGGTCGCAGTTCGTGTTGGCAGGGGGGCAGAGGTCAACCTCAAGGCCTCTTATATGTGGAGTGCCTCAGGGGTCGGTCCTCTCGCCCCTCCTGTTCAACATTTATGTGAAGCCACTGGGCGAGATCATCCGTGGCTTTGGGGTGAGATACCACCAGTACGCTGATGACACCCAGCTGTACATCTCCACCCCAGGCCACCCCAATGATGCCCTTGAAGTGATGTCCCAGTGCCTGGAGGCTGTGCGGATCTGGATGGGGAGGAACAGGCTCAGGCTCAACCCTTCCAAGACTGAGTGGCTGTGGCTCCCGGCATCCCGATATAGTCAGTTGACTCCATCACTGACTATTGGGGGCGAGTCGTTGGCCCCCACAGAGAGGGCTCGCAATCTGGGAGTCCTCCTGGATAGGCAGCTGTCCTTGGAGAAACATCTGACGGCTGTAACCAGGGGGACCTTTTGTCAGGTTCGCCTGATCCGCCAGTTGCGGCCCTTTCTTGACCGGGATTCCCTGTGCACAGTCACTCATGCCCTCGTCACCTCTCGCCTTGACTACTGCAACGCTCTCTACATGGGGCTCCCCTTGAGGAGCACCCGGAGGCTCCAACTGGTCCAGAATGCAGCAGCGCGGGTAGTGACGGGAGCAGCCTGGCGCTCCCATGTAACACCGCTCCTGCGCGAGCTGCACTGGCTCCCAGTGGTCTTCCGGGTGCGCTTCAAGGTGTTGGTTATCACCTTTAAAGCGCTCCATGGCATAGGGCCTAGCTATCTTCGAGACCGCCTGCTGCCACCGACGATCTCCCATCGACCCGTGCGCTCCCACAGAGAGGGCCTCCTCGGGGTGCCATCAGCCAAACAGTGCAGGCTGGTGACCCCCAGGGGGAGGGCCTTCTCTGTGGGGGCACCTACCCTCTGGAATCAATTGCCTCCAGAGATAAGGAGAATCCAAGACCTCAGTGCCTTCCGCCGTGCCCTTAAAACCTTCCTTTTCCAGCAAGCCGGGCTGGCCTAATTTTTTAAGTGTTTTTAAGTGTTTTGTTTATTGTTTTTAATTAATGGGGCCAAATTTATATATGTATATTTTAACTGTATTTTAATATTTGTACTTGATGTTTTTACTTGGCTGTTCACCGCCCTGAGTCCTCAGGGAGAAGGGCGGTATACAAATTCAAAATAAAATAAAAATAAAAATAAAAATCCAAACCATTCGGTTGAAGTACTGGGATACCCGAGTTTCTTTTCACTGATACAGGCCTTATTAAAGTTGTTGAATTCCAAGGCTTGCTAAAGAGGAATATGAGTTTCCAAACTGAAGAGCACCTTGATGTGTAGAAAGGAGCAAAGGAGAAATCAAGCCAGTATTTGTTTCTGGTCCTTGACAGGGGGAGTAAGACCATCAGATAATACATTAACTATGTTGCATCCACGTTTCCAAATTCCTTTGGCACTAGGGTGGGTTAAGTTTCATTATGTATGCTCAAAACTACATTCCCACAAGACTAGTCTGCTGGGAATAAGTGACTGATAGGATAAGAGCAAAGAAAGCCAAGTCAGGCATCTATTGCCTCTATGTCGGACAACTCTTGTTGCATTCTTTTCTGGCTTTGTTTCTGATACCATCTTTTCTGCCTCCATATCTTCCCAACAAGTTGCAAAGAATCAATGCACCTCTTCTTCCAAAGGACTAGATTGCTTGGAAAGGGCTTGTGCTATTGAGCATTAAGTCCTCATAAATTAGGCCGAAGCCTTCCGGGAGTTCCAGGTTTCCAAGCCTACCTTGGAATATCTCCTACTTCGCTGTCGTTTCAATTCTTATTATGGAAAGATGGATTATTTTCCTCATGCAGACTAATTCTGGCAACCAGAATGAAACCTGGCAAGTAACCCTAAAGAGCAAGGATGAAATAATCTGTTCTTGAATGTCTCTTGCCAAGAGACCACTCTGAATGAGACTTCAAATGTGATCACCTTGTCCTACATGCTGAGCAAACCACTGAATTGTAAGCCATCTGCCACAAACATAAATAGGGTAGGCAAAGGAATCTAAAATGAGGCTGGCCAGTGAAAAAGAAAAAAATCTTTACAATAAGAATTGTCTTTATAATATATCCTGGCACATTTCCTTAGGCAAAGACAGTAAAGCCTATCACACGTTAGCTGATGAACAACTAAATGGCAAGCTTTTAGGAAAGCTGGTACTCTGTTTAATAGAAATTAAACTACTTTCTGTGGATTTATTCTAGAATAATTTAGAGTCAATTCATTAATAATCTGTGCCTTCTCTCTCTTTCTCTCTCCCTCTCTCTGGAAATATCTACGTATATTCCCTGAGTTTTATGGCATTTGCAGTGACTGATAACACTGGCTTTAAAAGAGCACTTAGTTTGCTAGATGATTATATGCCAATAAGGAGCCGGTTTGTGCATGCATAAGCATGTCTTCAGAACTCATATGATCACAGGAAGCAAAGTGGGCTGTGGCCCAGGAGGCAAAATTCTGGTGCAGCTGCCTCAGCTATGTAAAAGTCTTGGGAAGGCAGCTACTTGCCTGCATTTTTTGAAGCAGCCTGGCAGCTCATCAGCTGAGCAACATCTCCCACATTCCAGAGCCTTCTGATCTCCACCAGCTGCTGGAAGAGACAGATAGAATTGCAAAGAGAAGCAAAGAAGGGACTGTAATGAAAACTGTAACATGAAAATGAGATTTGGGCCAACTCTTGATGATTCAATTTGCAATTGTTGGCTGTTCAATGTTTAGTAAGGCTTGAAGTAGAAAGGGTAGGCATTTTAGATTGATCACCGCAACAAACAAAATTCTGGCTGACCTTTATTTGATGACTCACCATTGAACACCAATGGATTTAACTGAAAAATGTGACTGTCTTAGTTTTAGGCATGTCTTTCAGAAATAAGCCCTGGGAGTTTTATTTTCCCCTATAGCAAGTAAGGTTAGGAGTACTGCTGTCCTCAGTTAGCTACTTATACCAGAACTCCCATCATTCACAATCAATATGGTCAACCAAACTAGAGACCATTAGATTGTGGAAGATTTCTCTCTTAGAAGACCAAGAAATAGTCCTTAAAGGACCCATTTCTTGTCAGAGAATTTGCCTCTGACAAGACAAATACATAAGGTTTCTAATGCTTAGCTCTGAATCTTTCTCACTAAGTCTTATTGGGATTGTTCTGAGAGAGATGTGATGTTGTCCCTATTGAGACAAGAATTGACGCAATACAGAGTGTATGCTTATTTCCAGAGATGGTGGCAACTATCATGACATGCTTACTTTTGAAAATATTATACAAATTGTTGAAAGCAGTGACATATTCTACATTTATGAAAGAAGATTGAGATCTTATAAATGTACTGTGATAATATTAAATTTGTACTTGTGTATGTAATACCTCTTTATGGATCAGACTAAGGTTTGTCCAGTGAAACAATCAGTGTCCCCCAGGAACTAGTCAGAGATTTTTACGAAAATGGAAAGCATGGTAGAGAGAGACATATTCAATTTTGTACCTTGTACATGCTTATCAATATAAATTGCATCTGAATATTTAGCACCATTTTGAGATATTTTAGCTAAACACCATTGAAATATTTATACTTTTTAAATTTGCTTACTCTTTCTTGATCCTACTATGGGGCCAAATGTATATTCAAACAGCTCTCCTGCTTCATATTTCTAAAATAGAAAAACGGCTTGGTATAATTTATATTCAATATAATTTATATTCAATAGCCAGCATATTCCTAAATCAGGAACATGAGAAGTATAGCTGCCATCAGTTAAAAGAGTAGACTATGACTTCCATCATCCCCATAAATTTAAACAAAATGTAGAGGATAGCTTCCACATTAAAACTAGTAAGATTTCTTTCATATCACCCCAAAAGAGGAGAACACATACTTGGATATGCTAATTTGTACATACAGAAATAATTACTGTAATTAGAGCAGAAATACAACTGTATTTCACTATGGTGCAGAAGACTGTGTGATCTAAATGCACATTAAGGATGCTGCCTTGGTGTTAATTCAAGTTCTCTCTCTATTCTTTTGTTTTTTTTTTAATTTCTTACAGTGAGCTGGGCTGGGCAACTCTTCAAACAGAAAACTCTTTTTTTAACCCAAAGGTGCTTTTTTCAAGAGGCAACTGGACTTTCTTGTTTTTCTTTGAAGATGTTTCACTTCTCATCCAAGAAGCTTCTTCAGTTCTTCTTTTTTTAAAAAAAAACAAAACAATTATCTAGTTGGTAGGCTATCCAGCTCTGCCCCACAGACTTTGTATCCTTCTCAATCTTGACCATTCATAGCTCTCTCTGTCCTACCAGGTCATGTAAAAATAGGTGTTGTCAAATGCATTTTAGGGATCTACTCTCAACAAAAATTGCCCTTCTTTTATTATTAGAACTCAGAATGCAATCTGTAGTCCTCAGATGTTCCATAGCCTCTAAAAGCCTTGGGTGTAGCTGTAGCTCCTACAAGTTAAATATTTACCATACAGATGTCTTTTTAAATGCGGCATGTGGAACAAGTGCATTGCCTGATTGCAGTTGCACTATAATTTCTTCAACTGAACTAAATTTAAATTCAATTAATTTTAAACTTTTGTCCTGGCCTCATCCATGTTTTTAGCTTCATCTACATTTGAAAATAATGCTCTTAACCTGTGCATCCCTGATTTAATGCAATACTGTGAATGAAAATACTCTACCCTGCAACTGTAACATTTCTCCTAATAGAATTTAAATATACTGGCACCAAGAAGAAACAAAAACAAAAAGACATGCTGTTTCGAGGAAGCAGAAATTTGCTGTAAACTCTAAATTAATATGACAAAACCTTAATCTAGTAAGTTATTAAAGATAAGGTCCTGCAATACTGACCTTTTAATTTTACTTTCCCCAGATTTAAAATATATATATACTACCTCAGCTGCAACTGAGACAAACTGAATTATCAGAATTCTTTTCAATTTAACTCTTTAAAAATACAGAAAACAGAGGATGTTTATATTTAGGGCTTTTTCTGGCAATAATATTACATATCAGTTAATGACTTTAAGGCCTACCAGATTCTCAAAATCTATTCTTTTTTGTCTGCCTTGATGATATCTTGAAACAATACAGTATCAGAGATTGAAAGTAACTAGAGATATGTTTAAAGCTAACATATGGTTTAATTATCTTAATGAAAACAACCAATGATGTAGAGAGATGTGGGGTGGGGAGTGTTTTGCTTTTGTTTTGTTTGGTGCCTTCAAGACAGTTTTTGATTTCCAGTGACTAGTCCTCAAAGTTATCTTGGCAAAGTTTTTTGGAAGCGTTTTGCCCTTTCCTTCTTCCTAGGGCTGAGAATAAGTGACTGGTTCAAAGTCACTCAGCTGGTTTTGTGCCTAATGTGGGACTAGAACTCCCAGTTTCTAGTCTGATGCTTTAATGACTACACCAAATTGTTTCAGTTAGGTAGATGTGCTTCATTTAAATTGAAGGTTCTTCCACTCAGCAGAATTAAAATATGATTGTTGTAGGAGCTAGCACAATAATGATGCCTAGTCTGCCTTAGCAGGAAAGCAGGACAGGAGTTCTATCCACACTGAGTCCATGGAATGGCCCCTTGGTTCCAATTACCAGCAGAATACTGTCCCATGGGTAGGATATGACAACTGGAATTCTCTGCAGCTTCTCTCCTCAGCCCTCATCACTTCTTGTCATGAGTGGTAAAAGAAGGGAGGAGGGAAGGTTGTTTTTTTTCACCTTTCCCACAGAAATGCAGGCTGCAGAGCTCTTTCTATTATATAGATGACATTGTAGTTATCCAGACAGCCCTACTGTTTTTTTTGCCCAGATTAAAAAGTAGAAGCTTTTGCCTACTGGAAAAGCACTCTCATAAGTCATATTGATATCAGAAAGTTAGGCTCTAACTATTTTGGTAAGTGTATAATTCACCTTCCAACTGTATTAGCTACTACAGCAACAGACATGATGGCACCACACTATAAGAAGTTGCTAGAAGCAGGAAAAGTAGAAAGCACTTTAGGTTAGCATTGTCACTAGGCAGCCCCATGAAGAAGTTAAGAAATCTGCCCAGAGACAGAGCAGAGCCCACTAAAAGTCAATATGTGTTATGAAGTAAACGTCTTAAACCAATTAAAATTGCTTATGTAATCTGACAAAATCTGTAAGATACATAAACTTGATATGAGGGCTTGCCAGGGAACACTTGCTTTGAGTCCCAAGCATGAGCAATTTGCTCTAGTACAGAAAAAGTTCTAAAGTCAAGAAAAGAGCTTATGTAGTCCCCATCTTCAAAAAAAAAAAGGGGGGGGGAACAGATCCAGGAAACTACAGACCTATCAGACTGATCTCAATACCTGGGAAGCTTCTGGAAAAGATAATCAAGCAATGAATCAGCGAACACCTAGAGGCAAGCAAAATCATAACCAAAAGCCAACATGGGTTTGTCAAAAACAAATCATGCCAAACAAATCTTGTTGCATTCCTTGACAAAGTGACAAAATTACTGGACCAGAGGAATGCTGTTGATATAATTTACTTGGACTTCAGTAAAGCATTTGATAAAGTAGACCATAACCTACTACTAGATAAAGTAGAAAAATGTGGGTTAGATAGCATCACTACCAGATGGATTCATAACCAGCTGACCAACTGCAGTCAATGTATAGTCCTCAATGATACTGTATCTACATGGAGGGAAGTATGCAGTGTGGTACCCCAAGCCTCTGTCTTCAACATCTTCATCAATGATTTGGATGAGGAGATAGATGGGGAACTCATCAAATTTGCAGTTGACAACAAGCTGGCAGGAATAGTCAACACTTCAGAAGATAGGCTTAAGATAAAAAAGAATCTTGACAGAGTTTAACATTGGACGCAATCTAGCAAAGTTAAATTCAATGGTGAAAAAAGTAAGGTTCTAACATTTAGGCAAGAAAAACCAAATGCACAGGTATAGTATAGGTGGTACCTGGCTCAGCAGTAGTAACTGTGAGAGGGATCTTGGAGTCCTATAGACAATTACTTAAATATGAGCCAGCAGTGTGCTACAGCTGCCAAAAAACCAACACAGTTCTAGGCGGCTTTAACAGATGGATAGAATCCAGATCATGTGACATGTTAATACAACTTTATAATGCCTTGGTAAGACCACTTGGAATACTGCATCCAATTTTGTAAAAAAGATGTTGAGACTCTAGAAAGAGTACAGAGAACAACAACAAAGATTATTAAGGGACTGGAGGTTAAAACATATAAAGAACAGTTGCTGGAATTGGGTATGTCTAGTTTAATGAAAAGAAGAACTGGGGTGACATGATAGCAGTGTTCCAATATCTAAGGGGTTGCCACAAAGAAGAGGGAGTCAAGTTATTCTCCAAAGTACCTGAGGACAAGACAAGAAGCTAATCAAGGAGAGAAGCAATCTAGAACTAAGGATAAATTTCCTGATAATTAGAACAGTTAATCAGTGGAACAAATTGCCTTCAGAAGCTGTGAATGCTCCAACACTGGAGATTTTTAGGAAGAGACTGGATGGCCATTTGCCCAAAATGGTCTGAAATGCCTGAGCAGGGGATTGGACTAGAAGACCTACAAGGTCCCTTCCAACTCTTGTTATTCTAATCTATTCATTCCTACCTGCCACTGTGTGAGTTTTGTCTGCTTACACCAAGAGAAATGAGTCATCCAGTTTAGGGCTAGACCAACAGGCACGCAATACATCGTCAAACCCTATTTGATTTTTATGATAATGCTAGGTTAACCTGAAGGAACCCAACCTGAAAATGGCAACAGAGCAGAGTACCAAATTCTTAGATCACTTAATGATGTATTTTAGTTTTCCAAGAAGTTGCAGCAGAAGCATTATTTATTGAAACTTTCAAGACAATATCTTAATCAAGCATGCATTTTACAAAATGACAGATCCCTAATAATTTTCAACAGTAACGGCTAGAATACACTGAACAGGGATAGGAAGGCATAGAATGAAGAACCATAAATCTAAAGTATATAATGGAAGTTTCTTTTGCATCTATGTATATGCTACAATTCTGTAAACCACTGTACTACCAAGAGCCTTGGTAGTACAGTGGTCTAAGACACCGTGTTATTAAGCTGGTTATTAAGACCAGATGCCTGCAATTACTGCAGGTTCGAATCTCGCCAAGGCTCAAGGTTGACTCAGCCTTCCATCCTTTCTAAGGTAGGTAAATTGAGGACCCAGTTGTGGGGGCAATAAGCTGACTTTGTATAAATATACAAAAGAATGAAGGCTATTGCTTAGCGCATTGTAAACCGCCCTGAGTCTCCGGAGAACGGCGGGATATAAATAAATAAATAAATAAATTAAAATTACACTTAACAAAATGTTATTTCATGTCTTTTGGACACATTTATACATCTTTTCAAGAAAAAGGCAACACTGCTTCATAGGATGATATGGTCTAATAGTGGATCATTTTTAACAGAAATTATGTCATACATTAGTTTCATTCTGGAAGAGTCATTGGCTTTTATATAAGCCCATGTTCTTTTTACATACCAATGATTCAAACACTAATAGCAGGACAAGAAAAATGAATAATGCATATTTTTATAATTACACACAGACAAAAATCACACTACATTGAAAATTGGAAGAACACCAATTCTCCATCTATTAAACAGTTGGCTTGGCGAGATTATCTCTCATTCTATATTCATACAAATATTTAACGACCAGGAGTGCTGATCCAAGAACTACTTAGAAATTAGGGTTGTAAATACTAATCTATGTTTACTTTTCTATTTTCAAACCAACTGACCTCATGTAAATAGTGTAAGAATATAACTGCATGAAAAGGCATAAAGATACACGTGGGCCTACTTTTGTACATGAGATTTCAGTTAATCAATGGAACATATTTATTTATTTATTTTATTTTATTAATTTTATTTCTATACTGCCCTTCTCCCAAAGGACTCAGGCCGGTGTACAGCCTGATTAAAAGCACAAAGACAGACAAAATTTAAAAATTATTAAAATTATTAAATAATAGGCTCAATTATAAAACCCCCAAATTTAAAATCCCATATTTAAAAACCAATCAAAATCTTTACATTGATAGCCCGGCCTGACGGAACAACAAGGTTTTGAGGGCACAGTGAAATACACAGAGATCAGAGATCTTACAAATTTCTGGGGGCAGTTCATTCCAAAGGGCAGGGGCTCCCACAGAGAAGGCCCTCCTCCTGAGTGTCACCAGCCGACATAATTTGGCTGATGGCACCCTGAGGAGACCCTCTCTGTGGGAGTGGACTGGCCGGTGGGAGGCTACTGGTGGCAGAAGACTGTCTCGAAGGTATCCAGGTCCAATGCCATGGAGCGCTTTAAAGGTGTTAACCAACACCTTGAATCGCACCCGGAAGACCACTGGGAGCCAGTGCAGCTCGCGCAGGAGGGGTGTCATGTGGGCACAACGAATTGCGCCCATAACCACCTGCATGGCCACATTCTGGACCAGTTGGAGCCTCCGGGTGCTTTTCAAGACACATATGTGTCTCTCTTTTTGCACATGCAATAAATTAAAGCAAAAACAAATAAAAGGCTTGCACTGTATTTACAGCAAACAAAGATACTATGATACAATCCCAGTGGGACTGGTTGGCCCCACCTGCACTGGCAGAACAGCAGTCAAGGAATTGATGGGTCCAGGAGAAGAAGCTTTTCTGCCATGGTTCCCACCCTTTGGAACTTCTTGCCATTGGAGGTGAGATCTGCCCCTAAATCCTGGATCTGCCAACTGACTTGGGGCCCCGATTGGACTTTAAACTGGAGTGGCTAGTGGAATAAAAGAGAAGATTCCACCTCCATACCACTCATCCTGGTTTTAGTTCCTGGTTCTAGTTCCTATTAATTTGAATGTTTTTAATGATTTTATATTTCTGCTTTTATCATATTGTAAGTTGCCTTGGATAGTGAGATGAATAGCATATAAATTTAATAAATAAATAAAGGGAAAGCAGACTACATCTTTTTCTCCTCACTCTGCAGGGGAAATTGTGCAGGCACACTCATTTGGACTGGACTGGACTGGACTGGACTGGACAGGACAGAACAGGACAGGACAGGACTGGACTGGACTGGACTGGACTGGACTGGACTGGACTGGACTGGACTGGAATGGAATGGAATGGAATGGAATAGAATAGAATAGAATAGAATAGAATAGAATAGAATAGAATAGAATAGAATAGAATAGAATAGAATAGTTCTTTATTGGCCAACTGTGTCAAATTTCAACAAGGAATTTGTCTCCCGTGTACATACAAGGAACAAAATGATAAATCATAAATCATAAGATACAACTAACAAAGTGATAGTCCTAAGACACCAATAAGAGTAAAAAGGAGTGATTTTTCAAAGGATTCTCTTTGCAAAGAAGTAGCTATGAAAGCACATATGCCTGCTTTGCTCAAAAAGCAGAGGCAGCTGTTTGCAAAGAAAGGGCAAGGAGTACCATGGGCAAGTCAGTACTGAGCTGAACAAGATCTAAGTGTCACTAGGACTCACTCTTCTCTACACATGTCTGATAGCAAGGCACAGCAAGGCACAACTTTCCAATGCCATAGTCAGATATTTTTGCTAAGGCTATTACTTGACATCCTTTTAAATGGAGGTGACAAATACAAATTCCAGTCAGCAAAGAGGAACCAGAGTGGTTGGTCTTTGGGCAGAAGATTATCAGAAAATACTAGGCCTGCAGGTAGAGTGGGAAATTCAACAGGCATACTAAAAGAAAGAGAAGATAAGCCACCACTATGACATTGCCAAGCAAATGGCATGGATCCTATATTTCCATGATGCTGTTCAGAATCAAATTTGATTCAAAATATACTTTAGTTGCCATGTTGAATTTCTTATGTTTACCAGAGCATAAGTGTTACAGACTCTCCGACTATTGTATCCCCATCCCTCTCCATTCCTCACAGAAGGAAAACATTAAATAAGTCTCCATGATGTCTTAAAGGTAAAGGTAAAAGTTCCCCTCGCACATATGTGCTAGTCGCTCCCAAATCTAGGAGGCGGTGCTCATCTTCGTTTCAAAGCCGAAGAGCCAGCACTGTCCAAAGACAGCGCTGTCCAAAGATGTGGCTGGCATAACTAAATGCCAAAGGCGCACGAAATACTGTTACCTTCCCACCAAAGGTGATCCCTATTTTTCTACTTGTATTTTTTACGTGCTTTCAAACTGCTAGGTTGGCAGAAGCTGGGACAAGTAACAGGAGCTCACCCCGTTACATGGCACTAGGGATTTGAACTGTTGAACTGCCAACCTTTCAATCGACAAGCTCAGTATCTTAGCCACTGAGCCACCATGTCCCATCCCAATGTCTTAGAAGACACTAAACTTGCAAAAAGGACTTATTCTCTCTCCTTCTGTATATTTTTTTCAGACCACTAGGGTTTATCATAAAATAAAATGATTTGTCAATAGGCATGCAACTCTGGAAGGAAGTGTTCCCTTTCACAATGCCTAACAAACTAATAGAATACATTGCTATAAAATACCGTGGTTATTGTTAGTTTAGATGGGCTTTACAAGAAACGTGTTAAAAAATGTATGGAGGACAAATGCAGCAAGGGCTTTTAGCCAGGAAAGCTAAGAATGGAACATCTATTTTGAAAGGTCATATATTTCCGCCGATCACATAAGCTAGATAAAATAATAGAAAATGACGATTTGCCATCATGCCTGGTTTATAAGCTTCCAATTGGCTTTTGGATGGCTAGAGATGCAGACAGGTTCCTTGCTTTGATTTAGAGTTGATCTGAGACCAGAAAAAGACAGCCAATGGAAGGATCACACAAAGAGTCAATTAATTTTTATCAGGGAACATAGCCTATACTATCACACTGAAAGGGAGGTTGTTTTGACAACAAGCTTTCCACCTCATCTAGAAAAATCAATTTGCTCCTACCTTTTTCTTTATCTAGTGAAAACATCATGTCTCCTGGCCCTTGGATCTCTTTCCAACTGCAGCAGAAGACATTGATGACAATATGGCTCAGAGTGATCCATCAAGGTATTCAGTCCTATAATTGGAGTCCTCCAAATCAAAGAGCACTGCCCTACTGTTGTCCTTCATGGAAAAACACCTAGCAAAACCTTAATTTACACAGCCTTGTAGACTGCACAAGGTTGGTGTGAGCTCCCTTTTGCTCCTGAGATAGTATCATATATAGGAAAGTTTGGGCAAGAAAGCTCACGTTCCTGCTTTCATTTTCTTGGGCTGAATTGTCTTTTAAAGAAGAATGGGATTTTATTATTATTATTATTCCTTCTATCAACTTTGCCTATTTCATTTCATTGTTCTGATTAATGGGCTGTGAGAATATCCTTGAGAAAGAGGAGAAAGCAAGGGCAATGGTTCACATATGAGAACCTCAGTCTAAAGCAGGAATGTAATTTGAGCAAGCATTTCAGACTGGACTGTCCCTAGTTTTCTTTAAATAAGAAGCGGGAAGGGGAGAGGTCTATTCAGAATCCAAGGTTCTGTTACTGTAACCCTATAATAAAAGTAATTTTAGTATTCATGACTTTGGTGTTCATGTCTAGTCTGCCTTAAAGGGTTGACATCTACTGCGAGAGTGGAATTTCCTTCTCTAGTTTTTGCTAGAGGATATTATGGGTTTTCCTTATTAACCTCCTGTGAATACAGAATAAAAGAGGAAATGATGGTAAAGAATATTATCTGGATTCATAAAAACATTCTTGACAATGTCATCAAAATACATGAGTTTTTGATAGGCTAAATCACGGGCTAAGACTCCCCCAATTATTTGAAGAATAGGCAATTCTCACACAGCAAAAATACACAATTCTCACAAAGCAAGAATAGATAATTCTCACAAAGAAAGTGGGGTCTTTCTGAAAGTGGAGAATTGATATTTTTTTTAATTTGTCATTAAAAGTCCTAAACAAGCAAGTGTTCACATTATGGATTTTGCCAAGTTATTTAGGGTGGTTAAACTTTAAGATACACCATGTTTTTTGCTAACACCAAAACCGAAATTTTGTGGATGATTTACTGATTAAGATAGGAAGAGGCTCAGAGAATTCCAGTTCACCATCAATTATATACAAGCTCCTGGCCATCTAGTACCACTCAGCCTAAACTACATCACAGCATTGTGTTATGGGGAAATTGGAGGAAGAGAATGCTAAGAATGCTGCCACAGCTCCTGGAGGAAACGTGAAATATGGATCTAATGGAAGGATGAATGAAACTGATTAAAATTTAAAGTTGCATTAGCTGCCTTCTAATAGTATTCCTTTCTTTTGAGTCGAGATTCAGAGACAGCAAGACTCTGCACTTGGCAGTTTCCACTGAATTCAGAAAAAAGCAAATTGACAAAGAAGGCACTTGCTAAACTGACCAAACATCTGTCTAATTTAGCATCTTCTTTCTAGCCATGGCTACCCAGGTGGCTATGAGAAATGTGCAAGTACCAAGTGGGAAACAACTTTTGATGGCTTTCATTCACAGCATTTGGAATTCAGAAGTTCTTAGTCTCTAGATACTGAACTCTGGACTCTCTGGACACTGGACAATTTAACAAACAATGATCAGCACCATTCCTACAATCTCTTTCCTTATGGAGGGCTAAAGCTCTAAAAAGTAGTATGCCCAAATTTTACTACTTCTTATACTTATTTGGCAAAGATATTCGTACTCTGTACTTAATTTAATCCTTCTCTTCAAACATTTGGGCAAGTTATACAATGAAAAACCAACCCTCCCCACAGTTCAGACATATTGGGTAATTTTTTTCTATTTTTCCCAAAGAAAAACCATCAGCTAAAAGGACTGCTCATTAACCATTGCTGCCAAAGATGGTAATATAATATGTGTAAATTACTTACAGCTTTCCCAACAGAATCTAGGAGAGTATGAATACAAGTGTTTTTATAATAAATCCAGTTGTTGATTTTTGTTGTTGATTTTTTTTTTGTTTTTTTTTTTTTGTTCGTATTCCATTCCTGTTAGCTGCTGGCTGCTTTATCCCAAAACAACAATGGAAAATATTTTTAAAAAGAACACCTTTCAAAAGAACACCTAAACAATGATATTTAAAGTGAGGGTGTTGAAAATTTAACAAACAACAACAAAAAGAGATGAGAAAAATTTGAAACAAAGGATATAGTTACTCAAACTTGATCATTTTTATTTGTTATAGTAACAATATTCCCTAACAGATTTTCTTTGCCAATTCATCATTTATTACTTCAGCATTGTGCAGCAATCTAGAAGCAGCTTCTGCTGCTAAAACTACATATACAATGAACTGAAAGATATCCATCTCTGCAATAGGCTATTGAAATCCAATATTTAAAAAAATACCTCAGATTGTTTTCAGTTAGATTTTACATTTTCAGTAACTCTCATAAGCTAACTCCCAACCTTCCCTCAGTAATCAGCTTAGTTTTGTTCTGTTAATATATATATATATAGGAATAAAGAAAGAATGAAAGGTCTATCATTTCTTCCATAAAAATGGGAAAAATTCTTGGTCAAATTTAAAAAAACATGAGCCCCAATTTTATGTGACAACTGAGTGGATCGGAAAATGTAAACAAAGCAACTGGAAACTTGACAGCATAACTGAGAATTTTATCAATTATTTTAAAAAGTGCTATTTGCAAAGGAGGAATGCCTCAACATAGATGAGGTATACAGCTACAACTGCTTGTCCCATGTTATGATATGATGCTGCGATATTACCATATGATGGTATAATACTCGCAAAAAGTAAAAGCACCTGGCAGATTAATGTAAAACCTTGATCCATTATCCTCCTCATAGAAACGTGCCATAGAGAATTAGAAGGACATTGGAAAAATAAGGATTGAAACTGAAGGTATGCAGCTACTATGCCTCACCATCACCTT
Organism: Pituophis catenifer annectens; assembly: GCF_029215685.1. Classification (NCBI taxonomy): domain Eukaryota; kingdom Metazoa; phylum Chordata; class Lepidosauria; order Squamata; family Colubridae; genus Pituophis; species Pituophis catenifer. The sequence continues at coordinate 244,649,722 of NW_027256881.1, read as the reverse complement.
GGAGCAATAACAACAAGATTCTGTGTTTCATTTTCTTGCCTCACAGCATCCTTTTTACAAGACAATTCATTTAAGTACCTGCCATCTGTATTTATTACTCTAGGATTTCCAAGCAAATACTTTATGTGGCGTTATATAATTGAAGAAAAAACGATTACCCAACATCTCTGAGTGATAGATTTCCACATGAGCTTTTCTCTAAATGGCACTAACTTTCAGTTCTGCCTCCAATTTTAGAAATGCAATGAACTTTTGTTTCCATTTCTACTCATTATTCACTTTCAAGGAAAGCTCATCATCTACTCTTAATATTCCATTAACTTATCATCCAATAGATAAAATTTTCATTTTATTCCTGAGCAGCTCTCTTTCTCTTTCTGGAAAAAAAAGTACTCATCACCAGGATAAGTCTCTCCAACTATTAACTATGCCAAAGCCTGATAGAAAACGTGAGGGTAAGCACACTTGTCTCGTATGATACATTTCTTAGCTCATGATCCATAACAGGATCTTACGTTCCGAGATGAAATTTCTGGCTAGAAATAGCATATCTCCTAGACAGCATATGCCCTGAGATTGCTAATTAAGAGAGGAGGTAGTTGGGTGCTTCAAACAAATCCTTCCCAAATCTTGTGCTTTCCAGCTGTGCTGGGACTATAATTCCCAGAATTTGCAGTTTGCAAATCCCAGTTCATTTGGAGGCCATCGAGTTGAAAAACACTGCTTCTCTCTGACAAACCCCTTCTCTCAGGGGTTGCTCCTCAGTCCTTGTCCTATTAGACCTCTCAGCGGCTTTTGATACCATCGATCATGATATCATGCTGCACCGGTTGGAAGGGTTGGGGGTGGGGGGCACTGTTCTACAGTGGTTCTCCTCCTTTCTCTCTGACCGGTCGCAGTCTGTGTTGACAGGGGGGCAGAGGTCGACCCCGTGGCCCCTTATATGTGGGGTGCCACAAGGATCGGTCCTCTCGCCCCTTCTATTCAACATTTATGTGAAGCCGCTGGGTGAGATCATCCGTGGTTTTGGGGTGAAGTACCATCAGTACGCTGATGACACCCAGCTGTACATCTCCACCCCAGACCACCCCAATGATACCCTCGAGGTGATGTCCTGGTGCCTGGAGGTCGTACGGATCTGGATGGGGAGGATCAAACTCAGACTCAACCCATCCAAGACCGAGTGGCTGTGGTTTCCGTCGTCCCGATATAGTCAGTTGGCGCCATCTCTGACTATTGGGGGCGAGTCGTTGGCCCCCACAGATGGGGTTCGCAACTTGGGCATCCTCCTGGACTCACGGCTGTCTTTTGAAGAGCATATGACGGCCGTAGCCAGGAGGACTTTTTATCAGGTTCGCCTGATTCGCCAGTTGCATCCCTTTCTGGATCGGGACTCGTTACGCACGGTCACTCACGCCCTTGTCACCTCACGCCTGGATTATTGTAATGCTCTCTACATGGGGCTCCCCTTGAGAAGCACCCGAAGGCTCCAACTGGTCCAGAATGCGGCCGCGCGGGTGGTAATGGGAGCAATGTGGCGCTCTCATGTAACCCCCCTCCTGCGCGAGCTGCACTGGCTCCCAGTGGTCTTCCGGGTGCGCTTCAAGGTTTTGGTTACTATCTTTAGAGCGCTCCATGGCTCAGGACCAGGGTACTTACGAGACCGCCTCCTGCCACCAATAGCCTCTCACCGACCAGTTCGCTCCCATAGAGAGGGACTCCTCAGGGTGCCGTCGGCCAAACAATGTCGACTGACGGCCCCCAGGGGGAGAGCCTTTTCTGTGGGGGCACCTACCATCTGGAACGGGCTTCCCCCGGAGTTACGAAACATCCAAGACTTACGCATTTTCCGCCGAGCCCTGAAAACATTTCTATTCCAACAAGCTGGTCTGGGCTAACTCTCCCTTTTTAATTGGCTTTTAAACTGTCTTTTAAATTGGGTTTTAAACCTCTTTAGATAAATTTGGATGTTTTTTAATCTTTGAGCCTAAATTACTTAATCTGTTTCTTAATAGTTTTTAACTTCTATATGTATTTGTATTTATTATGGCTGTTCACCGCCCTGAGTCCTTCGGGAGTAGGGCGGTATACAAATATGAAAAATAAATAAATAAATAAAAATAAATGTTAAAATTGGATAAGGCAATAGAAATGCCCATGGAAGCAAGCTCTGTAGTTTAGTATCACTACTTGAAAAACAACGATCAACACAAACATGTATTATCAGTTATGGCAAGAATTGTTTTGAAGTTGACTGTGTATGCATAGAAGAGTTAACTGACTAAGGCATTTGATTCAAAAGCACAGGTAGGACAGCTACTGTCCACTTAGCAGCAAATGGAGATATCTTCAAATACTCAGGCAAAAAGTGCTTCCACAAGAAAATATTTTTCATGCCTTTGCATTTCCTTGTTTTCATCTGTGAAGTGCTAGCAGGACGACCTTATATGACAGCAACAGCCGCAAATGCTAAGTAGTCAGACAAGGACTCTAGCCTAAATATCAAAGATTACAACGCAGAATAAGACAAAAAAAAAACCCTTAACAGTACTTTGCATATTACAACACAATGTTATCTGAAATAGATCTTAGGAAACTGAAGGATGCTGGCAAAGCATATAGGTTGCTAAAGAAGAGTGCTGAGATGCTGCACTTACATCAGAATAGATCTGGAAGGAACCTTGGAGGTCTTCTAGTCCAACCCCGTTCAAGCAGGAGACCCCATACCATTTCACATAGGTCTTTTCTTTAAAATGTCCAGTGATGAAGCACCTACAACTTCTGAAGGCAACCTGTTCCACTGGTTAATTGTTCTCACTGCTAAGAAGTTTCTTCTGAATTCATATTAAAACAAACGATGAAGTACAGTAATTCGGCTAAAACTCAATATTTCCCTGAATGAAGCACTGCAATTCAGCCAAGTGACCTAATGCATGTGAAGTAGCTAAGTAACATCTCATCTCTTTTTTGAACCCATCATGCCCAAAGCAAATATAACTCAGTTCTCACTGGTGAAAGTGACAATTCTGAATACAGGTAGTCCTCGACTTACAACCATTTGTTTAGTGACCGTTTGTTGTGGCCCGTACGCGGCCTGTGCAGCTAATAACTGATTCAGACAGCGAGGAGGCTGGTGTGGTGCTGCGCCAGCAGCCTGTGCAGCTGGCACTCGAGTCAGACAATGAGGAGGCTGGAGAAGATGTGGTGCCAGAGCCAGGGCCTTCAGAACCTCCAGAAACTCCCTTAAATGAAGAGGATGAAGAGAAGGAGCCTCTTCTCGATGCATGGGCATGCAGAGCTGCCAAGAGATCTTCAAGAAGACTTTGCTTGTTTTTCCATGTCTGTTTTCATCTTCAACGTCATTACAGATTTTGTTGCTCCTTATTTCTTATATGAGCTCTCTGAAATCCTGTGATTTGTTCCTTCCTGAGATTTCAGTCTTTCTTGGATTTGGATTCTCCTCTTCACAAATTCGACTGTTTGTTCTGACTCCAGTTTGGTTTCTTGGTATTTGGAGTCTTTTCACATTCACTCCCAACTTCTTTGATTTCATTCCGTACTTCCTCTGGTTCCCTGTTAATGAGGTTTAGGATTTCAAAGTGATTACTGGTGCTTTTTCTGGTTATTGAAGAACAGATAGTATGTTACTATTTCATACCCAATACAGGCTACATTCAGTGCCGAAAAGAAGAACACACTGCAGGAAGAAAGAAAAGGAAACTCTTACTGGAGGTCCAGCAACTTTGCTGTTTCCAAAGAACAACAAATTACATAATACTTAAGATGTATGGTTTTTAAAATATATTATTTATAATAATAGTATTAGTCTTGGGATGCACCCATTATAAAGCCTTCAGAACTGAAGATCTCTGTTTCTCTAGTTACAAAGGAGTACAAAGCTGTACAGAGTGCTTCTTATCCATCTTGTTTCATCCTTGTCGAGACTCCTGTAGTTGAACTTGTCATTTAGTTATAGTTGCATATGAAAGTTTAGGCAATCCTGGTCAAACAGCATGTTTCATATAATTTATATGTATGAACAAAATGAACAAAGGTTAATACAACCTCCCTCCATTCCTAAGAGGTCTGTAAGGGGCATGCATAAATGCAGCAGTGTGCCTACCGTTCCTGTCCTAATATTCCTTTTTACTTCCTCTTTTCATGTATTCAAATTATGTTTATACTTTTTACCTGTAATCTTATATATGCTTGACAAATAAATAAACTTAAACTTAATCCTTCACATGTTACAAAGTTACAGACAGCATTTTTCTCTAAATCTGAGTGCATATCTACTATTTATGTACAGTTGTTTAGAAATTCAGAATAAAAACAACGAATACGGCAAATTAATACATTTGAATACCATTTTGGTCATAGTTTGTGACCAAAATGGTCACAACAAACACTTTCTTTTGGCAGAAACAACAGCTTCCAAACATTTTCTCCGTCCAGTTAAGAGCCTTTCAGTTCTTTCTTTCAAAATTTTCTCCACTCCTCCTTGCAGAACTCTTTTAATTCAAAAAATATTCTAAGATCTCCCAGCATACTCTGCATGTTTTGACGCCCTCCATCATTTTTCAATATCCTTGCTTATAATTTGTAAACTCACTTTCAAACTTTTTAGTAATATGACAGACCTATACAGTACCATGAATATGTATATATCTTTAGAAATGTGTATATTGTAACGATTTCCTAAAACCCCAAAATATTCACTCCTCTGTTCTTTTTTGTTTCATCCTTCTTAAACTTTTTATTAACCTTGTTGCAATTTGATAAAATTAGTAAACTTGTCATGTCCACAATATTCGAAATTCATTTTGTTATGAATCATTATAATAAGGACAAGTATTTAACATTTCAAATGCAACAAAATACTGCTAATTGTCATATTTATCTGTGATGAAATCACTTAAGGAACCTAATAAGGTGTTTAGCTAGTTCTCTAGTTATCTCTAATTGTAGTATCTGTCTAATTGCCTGGATGATTACATCTTTCTAAAAAAGTCGATCACATGTGGAGATAATCTCTTGCCTGTTTACAGCTGGCCAACAACTAGATAATATAGCAGAAGTGAATATTCCCAAGATTCTCTAAGGAATTAGACATAAATTGGCTATAGTTCAGTGGAATGATTTCAGTCAGTTTAAGTATGCTGATTAGGGTATATTTTTAAACAGTTTGAATATACTGTTCATTATATGTATGCAAGGCAAATGCTTTAGTTACAAGTTAGAATTTCTCTCCCCTAACAGAGAGGACGCATGGACGGTATGATAAAAACCTATAAGAAAAACCGTAACTAACTTCTGAGAGAATTGCAGATTATAAGGAAAGAAATCATTCCTGATCTTGCCAATTTCACTGAACGTAATCATTTGCACCAGACCCAATTATGCAACACTCTTAAATTTGTGTTTTACTTTGGACGTACAAATCTAAATAATTGCAAAATCATTCATGTGCTTAAAAAAAAAAAAGAACAAGCTCAGTGCTTTGCAGAAATGGCAGTAGACAGTTGAATGACAATCCTCTAGTTATCACTCTATAATTACAGTATTGTCTAATAACCTAGATTACTTTTGCTTTCCAAAATGTCTCAGGTGAGCATGTTATCCACTGGAGAGGTTTTAAGAAATACCAATATTTTTTGCAAATGAGGTATCAATCATATGACATTTGAGCAAGGTTTTCTAGGTCTGAAGGTGTAGAACTGACCCTGAACATAAAACCACAATTCCTCCTTTACCCTGTGGATATGAATAGAAAAAAATCTGAGATACATGCAACACCCACACTAAAACTGCCAATGCTTTGCTTATCATACCAGATAGTATTTCAAGCCTTAAGGGGAAAAAATTCTTTGGTGGCACAACAAAGTATCACAAGAAACAGTGGCTGGGGGTAGATGTAATCTCTTTCTTCTCTTCATCCTCTTCCTCACCATCAACAGAAATGCTAAGTGTAAGATTCTTAATTCTACCTTCACAAACCCATATAGAATGGCTACTCCTAAATGAAGAAAGTTATGGCAATATCATGTGTCAGTAGAGTTTTTCACAACATAAACGGTTGCTATGACTGCACTGTCTTCAGATGATCAATAAAAACATAAACCCTTAAGATAGGCCACATCTATCTGTCATCAGGCATAATGAAGTATAGCCATATTTTGGAGCAAGTGATCAGTCTGGTCTATTGCCTTAATGTGATATCACTTGGTGTTAGTAGAAAACCTTCATATGATTCACTCTTTTGGGGACTGAATACATTCATGCATTACATCCCATTACACGCTACATACAATCCAGTGGTGGGTTTCAAAATTTTTTACTACTGGTTCGGTGGGCATGGCTTGGTGGGCATGGCGTGTGGGCATGGCACGGGAAGGATACTGTAAAATCTCCATTCCCTCCCCAATCCAGCGGAAGGTTACTGCAAAATCCCCATTTCCTCCCAATCAGCTGGGACTTGGGAGGCAGAGAATAGATGGGGGTGGGGCCAGTCAGAATTTTTACTACCAGTTCTCTGAACTACTCAAAATTTCTGCTACCGGTTCTCCAGAACTGGTCAGAACCTGCTGAAACCCACCTCTGATACAATCCCTTTACATGCAAAGCAAAATTTATGCTGGTCCCTTCCTACAAGACAAAGATAACCACAAAGACTAAATACAAATACACATTTTGTAAATAAACCCTGATGACAGTAGATCTCTCATTCGAAGAGGAGAAGAGTAATCTGAGAAATACTAAAGGACACAATTCTGGGTGATGTAATTACAGATTCATTAAAAAGGGGAGTCTCTGATTAAGGAGTTGAATATAGCACAGGTAGTCATCGACTTACGACCATAACTGAGCCAAGATTTATGGTCATAAGTCATACTGGTCATTAAGTAGCTCACCATATGCTTGTGCCCAATTTTATGAGCAATTTTGCGGTGGCTGTTAAATGAATGGCATGGTCATTAAGTGAACCTGATGTCCTCAGTGGGTGGGGTTTTTTTTCTTTCTGGGAAACCAGAAGTAAATGCTGGTTTCCAACAACAAGACATCATAAATGACCATGGGACACTACAAAAATCTGTAAATATGGGCCAGTTGCCAAGCACTCAAAATGTGATCCCATAACCACGGGGGAGACCTGGCCTTTGAAACTTGGAATCCAGGTCGTAAGTAGTCCTGCATTAGCTCTGTCATAACTTCAGTCACTAAGCAACAGGTCATACGTCAAGGACTTACCTGGACTTGCATTCTGATACAACTATGCAGACTCTCAGTAAACCCAAACTAAATCTCATGTCTACCTGCAGGTCTTTCAGCGGTCTTTATGTGCATTTTTCAGCAATCTCTATATGTAGTCCACCATGTGGGTCTCTGCAGTCATTCAACCCTGATAAGATGCCAGAGAGAGGAATCTCCTGTAGAGAAATGTGTAAGAACTGGTCTGGTTTGATGATAAATATCTCACTCTATCAAGCTTAGGAACATTGTGTCTTTAGCTCACCCAGCACCTTACTCTTCACAATGATTACTGACAAATCACTATGTCTTTTGTTGGACTGGAAACTGCTTCTTGCTCTATCTAATTATTTTGTTTTGTCTCAGTCTTAAGTAAACATACAGGTAGTCCTCAACTTACAACAGTTCATTTAGTGATCGTTCAAACTTACCACAGCATGGAAAAAAGTGTTTTTCACATTTATGACCGTTGCAGCATCCCTATGGCCCCATGATCAAAATTCAAACACTTGGCAACTGACTCATATTTATGACAGTTGCAGTGTCCTGGGGTCATGTGATTCCCCTTTTGCGACCTTCTGACAAACAAAGTCAAAGGGGGGGAAAGCCTGATTCACTTACCAACCGTGTTACTAACTTAACTGCAGTGATTCACTTAACGATCACTTGTGGCAGGAAAGCTCATAAATTCAGGCAAAACTCACTTAACGACTGTCCTGCTTAGCAACAGAAATTTTGGGCTCAGTTGTGGTTTTAAGACAAGGACTACTTGTAATTTCTTTCCTCTACTTACAATCATATTTTAAGTATTAGGAAGCAAAAGAAACATTACTATTTTTTTTTTTTTACTTGCGGGAGGAGGGATTATTTCAATCTTGCCCAATCTTTCCTCAGAAAGAAATAAACAGACAAAACCCACCACAAAGAAATTTTATCATAGTTACGTGCATGAAAAATAAGAGAATGCCCGGTTTCCAATATGATGCTACAGCCTGAAATAATATTTTCCTCTGTTGTTCCACCAAATATTTTTGGCACTTATCTGCTACCTTATACCATGCACTAGATATTTCTCATACCCAATTTAGAATCTGTTCCTTAACCAGTCTCTCACTTTCTATTCTAACACATACTAAAAATATTTCTGGAAAGTATTTCTCTAGAAATTCTCTTGCTTAAAAATATTTTGAGTAGCCTTCGTACCATGTTTTCAACAGAATGCGACCTGTTGGGGATCTCCCAGAATGAAAAACATACACCCAGATCTCCCAAGGAAAACTGATTATCTGAAAGCATCACCGAAACCAAGCTAGTAGTCAGAATATGTACCTAAAATAGGCCTCTACAAGGGCAACAACGAAATCGCCTCTAAAGAATAGGGGGAAAAAAATCAATCAAACTGTTTAGTTCAGACTTGATCCTTTGCATTATAATTTTTAAAAAAAAATCTGGCATGATGTAAAAATTACTCAGCGTAAACAACATCATCGGTACCTTGCTGGGAATGCAAGAGCAGGACTGGCCCTTCCCAAACGATTAATGAAGCTGTGGGGTGACTCATCGTCGACCTAGGCTGCAAGTTGCCCTCCTGCCTTCTGCCGCACAGCTCCCTTGTTCAGTCCTGTATGGTCTGAGTGCTGAGTCCTGATTCAGGGTTTCAGGCTCCAATCAGGAATGCAGCCATTGAAAACTCAGAACTATTTTTACTCTTGACCAGTCACAGCCTCTCTGTTCCATAAAGACTTCTAAAGATAAAACCATCCTCAGCTAGTGGAGAGAGAGTGAGTGAGAGAGAGAGAATGTGTGTCTGTGTGAATTATGGATTCCCCGACATTCTTGAAGCTTCTAAACCATGGAGTTGTTTAGAGGGAAAACTGTAATAAATTAAAAGTCAGATATTTGATTCGTATTCATGTATTTCTAGCTATAGAGATCATCCTAGAAATACACGGCGAACAAAACATTTATTTCCCTTTGTTCATTTGAGATTAAAAAAAATCAAAATATGTCATCTCCTGTACATGTAGAAATGACATTCAACTTTCTTCTAGTGACATGTGCAAAAGAATACATAAATAAACAAACTTCTGCCTCCTCTTTTTGGAGGAAAACATACAGTCCAGGAGTCGCCAATCCCCGGCCCATGGACCAGTAACGGCCAAGGTCTGTGGGGAACTGGGCTGTGCAAGCAGGAGGTGAGCACGAGAAGTTCCATTTGCACCGAAATCATTTCCCCCTGTCCCCCAGGTCTGCTGTCACCAGTCTGCACAGCCAGAAAGGTTGGGGACCATTGATATAGCCTACAACAGGGATCTCCAACCTTGGCAACTTTAAGCCTGGAGGACTTCAATTCCCAGAATTCCCCAGCCAGCTTTGCTGCCAGGCTTAAAGTTGCCAAAGTTGGAGACCCTTGGCCTACAATACAAAGTAGCAACCATAGGAAAAAAGAGATACAAAATTGGCATATTGCAGTCTGGTTCAGGTATGGTCTAAGAAATCACATTTTCTTAGACCATATCTGAACTAGACTTCAATTTTCTCTACACACTTACACTAACAACTAACCTTTTCTGTACTTCAGTTTCTCTTTCCAAATTCCTCTTTTTATTGGTCTGTCTTTTACGTTATTTTCCCACAACTCAAGTGATGTTACTTTCTCCGAGCTCTGACTGTTGCATCCTTCTTAAATAGGTAAAAGTAAAGGTTCCCCTCGCACATATGTGCTAGTCATTCCTGACTCTAGGGGATGGTGCTCATCTCTGTTTCAAAGCCAAAGAGCCAGCGCTGTCCAAAGACGTCTCCATGGTCATGTGGCTGGCATGACTAAATGCCAAAGGTGCACGGAATGCTGTTACCTTCCCACCAAAGGTAGTCCCTATTTTTCTACTTGCATTTTTTACGTGCTTTTGAACTGCTAGGTTGGCAGAAGCTGAGACAAGTAATGGGAGCTCACTAGGGATTTGAACCGCTGACCTGCCGACTTTTTGATCAACAAGCTCATCATCTTAGTCACTGAGCCACCGTGTCCCTCCTTCTTAAATATCAACAAATAAATAACTGGCAGCTTTGTATTTTACAAAATAAAATCAAGCAATACATTCAGAGACAATACTTTTCTATCAAGAAGGATGCTACGGTGCCTGTCAATGACACACCCACAAGTGCAAAGGGCAAGAAACAAAACTGTCTCCCAAAATGTCATAGCCATTTGTAAAAGGATAATATAATCACAAATTCTTATCATCAGATACATGGATTCTGTACAGCAGAATGGATTCAAAGCTGGGGATGATAGCAAATCATCCCCCATGAATTCTATTCCACTACAGGCATTGGATTTTGCATCTATGGATTTATTTATTTTTTTAAAGTTTCCGCAGAGGTCCCAAGTCTCATAAACTCTGAGCTGCTTCACAGCATAGTTTGCTTGCAGGATATACAATATTCAATTAACTTTTGAAGTTCAGATTTTTTTTTTTTAAAGTGAGCTTTTCATTAGTTCGTATAGACAAATAAAAAACACATCAGGGACCTCAATACCAACATGTGTGTGAAACATTGTTCTTTAAAAAAAAAGTTCTCCACACGCCTCTTCTGTGAATGTTTGCATTTATAAAAATGAAGGAAACATGTGGACCAGCTAAAATTTCCACAGCTTCAAAAGCACTTCACTTCCAGCTTCTTTCAAAAACTTCCCTTTTATTAAAAAGGGAAACACTTTAATCACAGTGGAACAAGCATTTAAAATAACAATAGGAAAGTCTCCCCAGCACATTGCATTCCCTATTTACCTCAACTCTCCTGAATGAGGAGCATTTATTTTTTTCAAACACACTCTGAAAGTAAGTGGGTTATATATTCTGTATATTGCATTCTTCTCTACCAGAAAATGTCTAGAATTCACATCCAATCTCAGTCCCAAGAAGAAAAGAATTTTCAATTCTGATGCTTCATGGGGGATTAAAGGGATAAGGCACCCCCACACAAGGAGTAGAGGGAGCAGAGGAATTCACTTTCTACTGAGTCCAACTATTTGTCCGTCGCCTGGCAACAACTATCCATAGTTTCAGGTGGGAGTTTTTTCTAACCCCACCTAGGGATGCCTGGGACTTTTTGCATTTAGTATTAAACACATGCTTAACTATGGCTGTGACCCAGAAACCATATGGCTCTGCTTACCCACTTTGTTTTAGACATCCCAGAAAGTGCAGCGTATTCATGTACTTATAGCTCAGGAGTCCTTCTTCTCACTCAGATAGGCATACTTTCCCCAAACATTATAAGATCAGCTCCCATCGTATTCTGAGGCAGCCTACAGAAATCGCAACCTTGTCAGAGAACTCCCAAAATTCCGCCACTGTCCCTGTAATTCCTGGCCAGTGTAATGTGATGTATTATTTTCAGGACACAGCCAAGGTTCATGGCGGCAGGACAAATTGAAAGTAGAATTCTTTAAGGTTTCATACGACTTTTATGTTTTCATATGACATATGTGTCTTTCATATCTATATGGATCTCCCCTTCCCCAAAAACCTTTCAATTATCTTTTATCTCTATTTCTGACCAGTTTCTGAGGTTGCACCAATATCTTTGACATCTTCTGGAGGTTTTTAAGAAGAGATTGGACAACCATTTGTCTGACATGGTTGGTATAGGATTTCCTGCTTGAACAGGGGTTTGGACTAGAACAGAGGTCTTCAAACTTGGCAGCTTTAAGACTTGTGGACTTCAACTCCCAGAATTCTCCAGCCAGCTGGCTAGAGAATTCTGGGAGTTGAAGTCCACAAGTCTTAAAGCTGCCAAGTTTGAAGACCTCTGGACTAGAAGATCTCCAAAGTCTCTTCCAGTTCTGTTATGCTGATTCTGAACCTATAGCTATGTGTTAAAGATTTGTGTGGTTTCCTTGGCTATATCTTTTTATTATTATTATTTTTTAGAGTCAGGTTTCTTCTTTTCCTTTGTTTTACTCCTAGAGACTACCTGGATATGTTCCTGCAGTTTTCTTAGCAAAGGGCCTGATGGCTCAGCAGACTGATAGCATTGTGATTAACACCAGCTGTCTGCAATTACTGTAAGTTCGAGTCTCACCAGGCTCAAGGTTGACTCAGCCTTCCATCCTTTCTAAGGTAGGTAAAATGAGGACCCAGTTTGTGAGGGCAATAAGCTGACTTTGTATAAATATACAAAAGTATGAAGGCTATTGCTTAACGCATTGTAAGCCGCCCTTAGTCCCCGGAGAAGGGCGGCATATAAATCAATTTAAAAAAAAAAAAAAGTTTGTCGGAAGTTGTTTGCCATTGCCTTCTTCTTAGGATTAAGAAAGTGTGACTGGCCCAAGGTACCCAGTTGACTTTCATGGCTAAGTGGGACTAGAACTCTTGCTCTCTTGGTTTCTAGCCTGGTGCCTTAACCACTATAGTAATCTGGCTCTTATTATTAATAATTAGTTTATACATTTTGTGTCTCTACATGCAACTGAGTAACCATGTAATATCTGAAGTCAGAGGCAACCATGAAAATGCACGTTAGAAATAGAAATGTAATACAAGATAGAAATGTAATACAAAAAACATGTACCTTATCTTGGTCCTCAATGTGAAAATTCTGGACTATAATTCCCATAATCCTTGATCAATACCCTAAAACATCTGGAGATCACCTGATTGTGGAAAACTGTTGTAAGGTGCAGCCCTGGCCAGTATGAGATACTACACAGAACAAACAATGCTTTTAGATTATTAGATATATTTCATATATCTGAACTGCCCATCTCCCTCAAAGAGGGACTCTGGGTGGTGAGAATTAAACAGCAAAACATATAACAGTATATTAAAATTAAAATGTTAAAGTTATACAGTATTTGACTTTATGGAGTCTTTCCATAAAGTATTTATTATTTATTTATTTATTTTATTATAATATAATAAAGTTATAAAATTTTAAGGAGGCAAGAATAATTCAACCCTATTAAAAGTAGTTAACAATTAGTTGCTTGTTCTGCTTTCCATGAAGCAGCTTTAAAGAAACATCTCAGCCCAAGTGACGTGTATGAATTGAAGTTAAATTAGAAACTAGCATGAGATGATTTGCTCAGATTATCATCTAAATAAAACAATGATTCTAGTCTGCCTAACTAGTATACTAGACTGTTTTAGTGTCTAGTCAGTCTTGCCCTTCCCAATTCTTTCTCTTTAATTCATATTCCAGATTCAAACTTGGCATCTTTGGATCATAAGCGTGCACAAATCCACTGAAAGATAGTTCCACTTCTAGATTTTTCATAATGCTCAATACAGTACAGCTGGGACATCAGGATCCTACTCATGGGAGAAGGCCAATGAAAGGATCTGTCTAATCAAGAATGTCACTATTACCTTCTATCTTACAATTAAATGTTCTGAGTTCTTTTTTTTTTTTTTAATAAAAAAGTTTTTATTTTCTGATCAAACAAGTATACAATATAAACAATCATTCAAACTATCATCAGAAAAAAAGAAAAAAAAAATCAATTTGGTAAACTCAATCTTCAACCCCTCCTCACCACCCCCCACCCCCGACTTCCCAGAACAAAAACAGGGCATAGATTTCACCAAACATTCGCTAAAATAAACTAGCTAACTGCAAGATTTAATAACTCCCAAGACCCCTTAACTCCCCTTTTACAATTTCATCAACCTCCCTTTATATAAACACAAAGTAACATGTAATCCAATAACTCTAAGAATTTTAAAACCATTAACAAATCTTAAACATTCAAACCTAAAAACATTTTTCCCCCTCCTACTTTTCTCAAAGTTCAGATATTTTGAAATCTCATAACAAAAAATAAACCTTAGATATTCACTAATTAAATTTCTACATTTTTATAATTAACCATTAGTACATTAACTAGAAAACCAAAAAAGATTAATCAACCATTAATACATCATATTTAAAAATCAATATTCAACTTTATACTTTTTCCCCCTCAGTAGTTATAACACCTAAAACATCTTCCATTCTTGCTTTCTTATTTTGAAATCTCATAACAAAAAATAAACCTTAGATATTCACTAATTAAATTTCTACATTTTTTAAGTTTCTAAATTTCCCCCCTTCATTATTCCTCCCTCCAACTTTTAAAATTTGAAAGATGATCAACAACATAATTAACCATTAATACATAAACTAGAAAACCAAAAAGGATTAATCAACCATTAGTACATCATATTTAAAAATCAATATTTAACTTTATACTTTTTCCCCCTCAGTAGCTATAATACCTACAACATAATCATTTTTAACCATGAGTAGAACAACTACAAAGCCAAAAGAAAAGGTTAATCTTCCATTCTTGCTTTCTTTTTATATTTTTTCCAATCTTTCTGCATCCCTCCTACTTCTATTTTGAGGAGGTTTTTCATTTTAATTTGAGGTTGATATAACTGCAAAGATTGTCCCCTTTTTAAGAAAGTTTCCTCTGATTTAGAGCCCCCAAATCGCCTCTTCATGCTTATATAAATCAGTTCATTCCTTCATCTGTAAAACCAAAGTTTATCAAGAGTTTGTGAAGAAAAGTTCAATTGTTTCTTTTCTATTAAATGTATAGACGCCACTGACAAGTCTCCTTCATCTTCTGAAACTTCAAAAGTCTGGTCATTTACTACTTTTTTCCAAACCAAGTCATAATTTTGAAAGATTCTATCAATTTTTCCGAAAAGAGCAGAGAGTAAGCTCGAAAATTCTTGAGAAAATTCTTCCACCCTCTCTGCTGCAATATCTCCTGGGTTGTCATCATGCTCCGTAGTTGTTTTGGTTTCCTCAGTCATTTCTGTTGTTATCCCTTTAAGAATTGCTATTTGGTTACTTATAGCTGCAGTATGATTATTCATGGCTTCTTTTATAAATTCTGTAAGTTCTGCATCAAAATCCTTACAACTCTGTAAATCAGACAACTGTTTCGTTTCTGACACCTCCAAATAACATCCAGCACTTTCAAGATCTCCTTTCTTAGAAGCCATTTTATTTTAAAGAAATTTTCTTTCTTCCCACAACCATAAAATCATAAAGTCAGAGCCATCCTTTTGAGCAGCATTCAGCAATTTCTTTATAAACAATCTTTTCCCAAACAGCTCTTCAAAATCTATTCCAGCAACTTAAAGCCAGTCTCTGAGCACGAGTCTATTAGCAAAAACTTTTTCTAACTTTCCCTTTTAAAATCGCAACAAAGAAACGCCATCTTAACTTCCAGCTCAGAAAATCCAATTAGAAACATTGTATCCCCGGAGTTAAGTGTTATACTTGCAAAAAGCTTGTCCTCCTGCTTCTGTTCCGCCTGCTTTTTTGAAATCATTTAATCTTCTGTTTGACAGCAGAAATTGGACGCAACGCCTAGCTCTGTAAAAAAAAACAGAGTCCCCCCGGATCCGGAGCTTCAGTGGGCTGAACGGGGAGCTCTCACCCTCCTAACCCCTGGAATTAATCCAGGGGTTTTCAGGGAGCTCTACCCTCACCCACCTGCTCTCCTCCCCTTCTTTTCCCGAAGGGGAGATTTTCAAGCCGTTTGACAGCTGATTAACGCTGTCAGAACGGCTCAACGGAATCACGGGGGCGGCGGTCTAAAAAGACCGTCAATGGCGCTGCGGAGCCAACCAAATGTTCTGAGTTCTATTTCAGTTTTTTTTTCTTTTCTTTTTTTTTTGCTAAAGCTAAAGCTACCAGCTTTAGCTGGTAGACTCCATAAAGGCTATATCAGGGTAGTGATTTAAGAGCTGACCAGCTGCTACAATGATGCAATGGTGAACTGATGTAATGATGGGAATGAGTCAGCAAGCTTTTTAGCTGTTATTCCTTTAAGAGTCTGTATCATAAGAAGAGGCCCTTTTAGGGTAGCTCTCTCTCTCTCACCTTCCCTGCTATATATATATATATATATATATATATATATATATATATATATATATATATAGGCTTTGTCACCTTGCAGTTACTGGACCCAAAGCCTGCATTGTTCTTTCATATTGAGCTCAAATGTTTCCTATGTGACAGCTGTACTTCTCCTTTGATAGTCTTCTTGCACAGATTCTAATGGGAACATGTTAGGAGATGTACTAATGTACTTAAAATGGACTTGTTTCTCTTCAAAACAAAAAACAAAAAAACACCCCAGAATCCCTTTTCAAATTGATTTACAGAAATTGCTACTACATATAATTCCTTCTGTCCACTCTGCTATGAAGATCCATGATGCAGACTGATGCCATGTTAGGTTGGGACAATTGTGATGGAACTAAACACCCAAATTTTATTGAAAATCATCTTCAATGCTTTCCTGAAAACAAAAGACTACTATCAGTGACTCCATGGGTCACTGATAACTGAAAAACACACAAACTAGTTTACTATTGCATTTTTTACAAAGACTAAGCACAAAACAACATAATCACATGTCTTGTCTCCAATTATTTTTGAACTAAACATGTCCATCACTTCTCAGTTTAACCTATTCAAATTAGCTTTTGGAGCTGTTAAAAATGAAGACCTTTCACTCTGGAAGGCAATATAATTGTTAGTAACAAATTAATGTTTTAAAAACTAACTGGAAAATGTAATTAACTTCCTTCATAAATGCTGAAAATGAGGACTTCCGGTTGGCACCGCCAGCGTTGTGGACGGTCTCTCCGGACCGCCAGCCCTGCGATCTCGTAAAAGCCACTTTGACAATGTTAAGCAGCTGTCTGGTGGCTTGAAAACCTCTCCATCAGGAGAAGAAGGAGAGGAGAGCCGGTGGGTGTGGGTAGAGCTCCCCATAAATCCCCTGGAATAACTCCAGAGGCTTGGAGGGCGAGAGCTCCCCAGTTAGCTCACTGAAGCTCTGGATCCGGGACGACTCTGTTTTAAACAGAGCCAGACGTCGCGACCAACTCTGCAGGCAAAAGTGAGATTGATTGAATACAAGAGCAGACAGAGTGGAAATAGGAGAACAAGCATTTGCAAGTAACAGCACTTAACTCCGGGTTTACATTGTTTCTAATTGAATCTCTCTGAGCTGGAGGCTGGAAGATGGCGCCTTTGTTGTGGGCGTGAAAGTGAAAGTCAGAAACGAAAGTGTTTACTGAGAGTTTTGCGCTCTGAGAGTGGATTAAAGCTGCTGGGAACTGAGAGTTTGGTGGAGAAAAGACTATTTTGTTTGACAAATTTAAACTATAAACTTTTGAAAACTGTTCAAGAGACTTTGTGGCTGTGAAAGGGAAAAAGACTTTTTAAAATAAGATGGCTTCTAAGCAAGCTAAGCCAGGAGTTTCTAAAAGTGGACGAGGTTCTCCAGTAGTGTCAGTAGTGACACAGAAAGCACAACTTCCGGCTGATTCACAGAGCCAGGAGGCTTATTTTAAAGAACTTAAAGAATTTATAAAAGAAGCCATGAATAACCAAACAGTAATTATGGAAGGGAAGCTAAAAAAATTTGCGGAGGATATAAAGGCAATTAAAGATGTTGTTGAAGAAAAGCATAACGAAATAAGAGATGACATTATCCTAGCAGTTTCAGGATTGTCAAAACACCTTGTTCAGCTGGATGAGAGAGTAGAAGAAATTAATGAGGCCAATCTGAACTTGGAAAATAAAGTAGGAGATATTATGACTAAAACAGAGAAGGTGGGTGATGAATTAGTTATGTTACAATATAGATCTATGGAATTTGCTTTGAGATTGAGAGGGCTGAAAGAAAATAGCCAGGAAAATCTAAAGGACATTTGTGCTGAAGCTATGGCAGAGATAATCAAAGAAAGGGTAGAAGATGTGGCAACCCGAATCGACAAAATTTACAGGGTTAACTCCTGGGTGGCAAGACAAAGGCAGTTACCAAGAGATGTTGTGATCTATTTTACAACCAGGAGGATCAGAAATGACATTTTACAAGCTTCCTATAAGAATAAGGTTCGAGTGGCTGGACAAGAATTAGTGGTCCTGAAAGAGATCCCTCCCAAAATATTAAGAAGTAGAAAGGACTTTTGCTTCCTGGTAAATGAATTGAGAAATCAGCAAGTGCAGTACAAATGGGATGTTCCAACCAGTCTAATAGTGAACTATGGTGGAGAAAGATACCGTTTAAACACAGTCTGGAAGGCAAAAGATTTTTATGTCAATGTTTTAAAGGCTGGACACCCACCCTCACCGGGGGTAGAAAGAAAATGGAGATGTTACAACAAGAGAAAGATGGAAAGCAGATACAAACTTATGCTGAAGCTGCAGTTGGAGGAATTATCATGGAAGAAGATTTAATGTTATCTGGGGGCCCACCCCCAACTTTTGAACCACTCAAGAAGACAGAGGAACCAAGAGAACAACGAATGACACAAGCAACCTACAAACGCCAAGAACAACAACTAAAAGTGCAACAATCTCAAGACTCATCTCAAGAAGTCCAAAAAACAGAAGCAGTAGGAGGGGCTAGGCTAAAGAGTAAGATGGAGGAGGATATTCAGCTGATGCTTTTGAAGCTTCAAGGGGCCAAAGATGGCAACTAAATTCCTATCTTGGAATGTTAATGGTTTAAATTCACCACAAAAAAGAAAGATTTCACTACTTGAAACAATTTAAGATCTCTATTGGGAAGGATAGCAGTAATAAAAATGAATGTGCTACCCAGGTTCTTATTTTTGTTTCAAATGATACCAGTGCTTAAGAAAGATGGAAATTTGAGGGAGTGGCAGAAAGGGGTTAATACTTTTATTTGGGCTGGGAAAAAACCAAGAATAAAATTGAAAATTATACAGGATGTATGTGAGAGAGGAGGTCTTAAAATGCCTAATTTAAGATTGTATTATGAAGCAGCTGTCTTATCACAAATTAGTGATTGGTTCAATTTAACTGAAGAGAGAATGTTAAATATAGAAGGTTATGATTTGTTATATGGATGGCATGCTTACCTGTTATATGAAAAAAAGTGGATAAGGTGTTTAAAAGTTATATACTTAGAAATGCTTTGTTGAGGGTTTGGAAAAAGTATCAATATAAGTTAAACTATAAGATACCTATATGGGCAAATCCCAGACATGCAATAGAAAATATAAGTATAGAACAAAAACAGGAGGTGATTACTTACAAAGAACTTCTTTTTATGGAAAGGGGCAAATTGCAATTGAAATCTTTAAGTGTACTGAAAGAAGAAGGGATAATTTACACTTGGTTTCAGTATGGTCACCTTCAAGCTAGATGGAGGGAAGATCAAAAAATTGGTGTTATGCAAAATGAAGAAAACTTGGTAAAACAGATTAGAGATCAAAGTCAAATGCATATTAAAAGGTTGTATAATGCATTATTGGAAACAGATTCAGAAACGGAATTGGTTAAGGATTGTATGATAAAATGGACACAAAACTTTCAGGAACCAGTGATGATAGAAACATGGGAAAAGATTTGGGTCAGAAACGTTAAATTTACACAAGCACAAAACTTAAGAGAAAATTTTTATAAAATGTTTTATAGATGGCATTTAGATCCTAAAAAATTATCATGTATGTATCCAAATTTGCAAGCTAAATGTTGGAGATGTGATTGTGATGATGCAACTTATTACCATATATGGTGGACTTGTAAGAAAATCAAAGCATTTTGGATAAAAATTTGGTGGGTAATGCAGAATATCTTGGAAAAAAAGGTTGAAATTTACTCCGCAACTGTTTTTATTGGGTATAACCACGGATTGTACAGCATTAGAGACTAAATCGATTTTAAATTTGATATCAGCAGCTAGGCTGTTGGTAGCGCAATATTGGAAGAAGGACTTTTTGCCTACTATTGAAGAATGGACACTGAAAGTAGCGAATCTAGCGGAAATGGCGAAAATCTCAGCGTACTTGAAGGACTATACACAAGAAAGATACGTAACGGAATGGAGAAGATGGATTGATTATATTCAAAATAAGTATCAGACAAGAAAATATCAAATAGCTTATGAATGAATGTTAAATTTTAGAAGTATTGTGTTATCCATAGTGGAGTTAAGGTTTCAAGGGGGGATTTGGTAGTTTAAGGATAGATAGGTTAATTTAGCTTATGGTTGTTATTGAAATACCCTGTATTTTGCTCTGGGATGGGGGGAAGGGGTGTGGGGGTGGGGGAGGGGGAGAGGGAGGGAAAAAGAGTGGGGGGAATATTGGGGGGGGAAATTTTTTTGTAAAACTTTTCAATAAAAAAAAATAAATAAATGCTGAAAATGAGTCACCCTGGCACATAAAATGGGTGTGTAGAATATAATATGTGTTCTGATGGTCATGCATGTGCAGCAGGGACCAGAAATACCCATTACATTATGGCAAAGGGACCTTATGGAGATTCTGGGAACAGATAGTGTAGCTCCTGAAGACTTTGACACCAGCTTCAATATTTCATGCTGAAATGTCAACATTTGCAAAAAGGCTTCTGACACAGTCCAACCATTTTCTATATCGCCATCAGGACTGAAGCCTTACAGGCTGAGAAAAAATCAAATATTAGGTAAGAAGGAACACAATTGCTCCTTAAATAGAGATTTCCCTGTTCTCTTTTCTATCTGATGCTAAGTAATATTTAATTTTACAGCCCTTATCCAGTTCCTCCTCTGTCAGGAGACTGGATGTCAACCTTGAATTACTATATAATGCACTATTCTCCTTTCTCCCAGCAACAACAGTGATCTACTCTGCAGAAATGATGTAACCCAGCTGTCAGCTGCCGTGCCACCTCCTGTCTCTGAGCATAATAGGAATATACTTGTGGACTTTTATTTCTACTGTTCTTTTTCTCATGAGAAGTAACCTCCAGATTCTATGACTACAATTACTCGACTGATTTTTGTTATATGCTATGCTTGGAAGCAGGAATCCAATATTTACAACATACATTCTAACAGCTTAAAGAATTTACCCACAAAGAATGCTACTAAAATATTGCCAGAATTAATTTGCCCCCATGTATCCTCTAAAAGCACTAAAGAACTTGTGTCTAGCATTTCCAAAATAATAGAAATAACAATTATGTCTATTCGATATAAGCATTTACCATATTAATGAAAGCTAAAGTTTATACTAGAAGGACAAATCAATTTCCTAGTAGGAGCTGGCTACTGATTAAAACAGTCCTTGCAAATTACTGTTTGTCTCACTTTCCACAAGACTGATCACTGATCCATCTTGGTCTGACTTAGATTTATAGATAACAGAATCAGGAATTAAAATAATTATTATTGCTAATGAATCCTTTCTATTATTAAATGCCATTTATGTGAGATTATGAGGATGGGGAAAAATTGAAACAAGATATAGATATAAACAATCAAGGACTAAAAGGCAAGTCAATGGGCAGCTTACTTCATAAAAGGCAGGTCATCCTATGTGGCAAGGAATCTGGGGGAAAAAATTTGAAATCATTCAAAAATACTCCACCTTAATATGTCCTATAAATGATGGTTAGAAATTCTCTTAACAATTTCCAAGGTTCTATATTTACCCCTAAGCTAGTAGTAAAGATATCTTACGTGAAATCTTTATAGTTCATGCTTCTATGATTTTGACCAACTGCTTTGGGGCTTGACCAAAATAGTTGCTTCTATTGAATATTTGAACTGGCAATGTCCCAAGTTACTTTGCTTCAACAAGAAACATTCAAAAACTCAAAAGGCAGGGGAGCGAAGCATTAAATTTTAAAATGCTTAGCTAGCATAATGTTAATGCTTTACCATTCTGTATCAAATCACACACATATTCTGCAGAAGAGTTTTACATACATCCTAGCACATAATTAGGAACATAAGGGCAGTTATAAAGCCTTGAAAGATATCATATGCAATTTGGACACGACCTCGTATGGCCTAGGAAAGAAGGCCTGCCATGTCCAGCGTGGCTTCACAAAGGGCCAGGCCAGGTGTCCCTGGTCAGAAGTGGGAGAAGAAGCTGGAACTAGCAGGATGAGAGAGCCAGCCCTATGCAGGGCACAAGGTGGCCAGCTTTCAATATTATGGAGGTGATGGATCAAAACGGAATAAATGGACAAAAATGAATAGATTTTTAAATGAATTGTCTCTTAGGCAGTGGTGAAATCCAAATTTTTTTACTACCGGTTCTGTGGGCGTGGGTTGGTGGACGTGGCGTGGCTTGGTGGGCATGGCAGGGGAAGGAAGGATACTGCAAAATCTCCATTCCCTCCCCACTCCTGAGGGCAGGATATTGCAAAATCTTCATTCCCACCCCACTCCTGAGGGAAGGATATTGCAAAATCTCTATTCCCACCCCACTCTGGGTCCAGCCAGTGGTGGTATTTGCTGGTTCTCCAAACTCCTCAAAATTTCTGCTACCAGTTCTCCAGAACCTGTCAGAACCTGCTGGATTTCAACCCTGCTCTTAGGGCACACTATTTGGGGACGAGGACAGTTCAGAATTGGCCTTATTTCCCACTAAGAATCAAACTGACCTATTAAAGGTGGCTTGAAAGAAGGATTTTTGCATTTATCTGGAGTTTCCATTATTTGTGAGGACATGAGGACAACTCCAGCTAATTCAATTAGGAGACACAAAGCTTATGAACTTTAAATTCTTCAAATACTAGTGGCTCACACATTGTTTTCTCATCACAAAGTTCTGTTCTTGGAATATTCTTGTTTTTGCGGCCACCCAGAATAATATCAATTCTTCAGCCGGGGCACTACAGTAATGAGGGAGGGGAAAAAAGCAGCATGACTACTCCAGTGGCTGAGCTTCTTGGTATCACAGTTGAAATGGACAACAAGCCATTGGGGGCGCAGTGGTTAAAGTGTAGGCAAACTGCCCACAGCCTGGAGTTCGATCCTCATGGGACTCAAAGTTGATTCAGCCTTCCATCCTTCCGAGGTCGATAAATGAGGACTCAGATTGTTGGGGACCATATGCAAATAATGCTTTTACTTTGTAAATTACCCAGAGTTCTGTAGAGCGCTATGGGATGGTATATAAGTCTAAATGCTATTGCTAAAGAGCTATGCTACATTTGTGCTTTTCACTTGAGGAGATGATGGTTAGAAGGCTTTATCAAAGTCACATATAATACTTTGCCATCACACAAGTCAATATTCTCAATATGTTTTCCATAGTTAGAAATGAATTAATCTCTCCCCAATCTATGGGGAGAGTAAAGTAAACCAAAGGAAACCTTCCTTTACTTTTCTATACAAATAACTTCTCGTCTGCTGCTCCAGATTAGCAGAAATTTCTTTCTTTCTGTAGTTTGGGTAGATAAAATGGCAGTAGCCACAATGCCCATTATAGAGAGTAGATAAACCATAAGATGATAGCTGTGGAAAGAAATAGTCTCCCACTTCCTCCTTTATTAATGTGTAAGTTCCCCAGCAGGATTTGACAAACTGATAGAAAAAGGAAGAAGACTGTGCGAAGATTGTTCTTTATCTCCACTAGATTCTAATTTAGAAGTTGGAAGGTTTTTAACTTTCACAAAATGGAACTGGAGGGCAAAATGCAACAGTGAGCAAAAATAAAAACAAATCACCTCTATCTGCTAGGCAATTTAATTGCATTTTGAGCAGTATATTCAAGATCAACATTTTTAGATTCATGCATATGAACTGGGTTATGCATCTTCCTTAGTGAAATATTCAATATTCAACAGATAAACAGTTTTCAACATCATTCACATTTAAAGGAATCAGTGGAGGTGGGAAAATGCATTTTATCAGGCAAGACAGTCAAGCTAATAAAACAAAGCAGCTCCTGGTTGATAAGTGAATTCATTTCTACAACGGTTTGCTTTATACTCTCTGTTTTAATACTGAGTGCCTGTAATGAGGTAAGCTTCAAGATGATAAAGCAATATTCACGTTTTTGGCTGAGCAAACTCTGGATTAGCTTTTTATTTAAAATGAAATAAAGTTTGCAGACTTCTGATATGGGCTGAAGATAAGCCATGACATTCAGCTAGAGCCGTTTCCAAACAAGGTTTTTATTCTGAAACCATAGTCCTTTGTTACTTAATTTGTAAGGAAATCCACAAATATCACAGCTCAATTGAATTCTCTTTGTTCACCCATGTTTTTCAGATCTGATTTATGGTTTATTTTTTTTTAAAAAAAATCCAGCCTATGCAATAAAGGCAAACTGCTATTTACAAACAGATACACATATAGACATAAAAACATACAATTAACCTGAAAGCTGCCCATTTCAATTTGATCCTGTTTTATTGTTTTCTTGTTCAAGACATTTGGAAAGTTCATGGTCAATTACTTCTTAGATGATCACCTTTTATTTCTCATGTATAGAGGTTATTTACATTACTAGCATCTTGTTACTATTTTTGTCTTTATTCTATGTATTTCATGGAAATGGTGCAATTTAACCAAATGGAAAGAGTTAGCATTGAGGGGGAAAGAAAGAAGTAATTACATATTCTGGGAAAAGAAAGCAGCCAAGTATGGGGCAATTCAAGGGCAATTTTATATTAATCCTATAGGTAGGCCAAGTAGGAAAGCAATAAAATGAGTTGAACCTTTGAATATGAAATTTTCAATTGGTTTTTAAAAGACTCTTGACTGAATGAAACATCTTTCTTGTAGGCATTATAGAAAGATGGTAGCCATGGGAATGCTGGGAAAGAGAGGGTTGTATTAAGTATTTGTGAAAAGCCACCATTTTAATTCTATTTCTAGAGATTGTGGAAAATCAGCATCTCACTATGAGGTAGTAGGCTTTAGTGTGAATGAATTAAATTTATTTGAGAATACTAGTGAAGCCATTTTGACAATACAATTAAGGATTATTCATAAAATGCTTTACCCTTTTCAAACTTTATTTCATTATCTAATGGAAAGCATTCATAAACATTTTCTTATTGTTTTGATACCAACTTTTGATTCTTCAGTGATGACGTGACACTTCACTTAAGGATCTTCCAGATACAGGTACTTCTTGACAATTGAGGACAACTGAGTCCAAAATTGATATTGCTAAGTGAGACATTTAAGTGAGTTTTGACCAGGAGTGGGTTCTAAAAATTTTTACTACCGGTTCTGTGGGCGTGGCGTATTTTGTGGGCATGGCTTGATGGTCATGTAACAATTATTTAGGATTTAGCAGAGGTACTGGTCTACCAGGCTTTTAACTGCTTGCAGAGCTGTACCAATCTACCCATTTATTTTGCAGACACCGGTCTACTCATGTATTTTTGCAGGCACTGGTCTATCCATTTATTTTTGCAGGCACCGGAAAATACTGGGCCCAGAATCGAGTGGATGTGACTCCACTGAGCTAAGGCTGTAGAAAGAAAAATCTTGGTTACGTAGGAGAAACCTGGCTAAAAGAAAAACACACATAAAACCTACGAAAACCTACGAAAAGGAAGGAAAAAGTAAGAAAATAGATATTGTACCTTTACAGGGAGGATACATGAGATGTGGGTGTGGTTTACTGATGATGGCTAACGAGCCAGAAATAGATCTATATAAGTCTCTCACTAGGCAGTATAGGGCAGCATAGGGCCTGCTGGCTGCCAGAAGAAAAAAAAGCCCAGAATCGAGTGGATGTGACTCCACTGAGCTAGGGCTGTAGAAAGAAAAATCTTGGTTACGTAGGAGAAACCTGGCTAAAAGAAAAAAAAACACACACACACACACACACACACACACACACATGTATGTATGTATGTATGTATGTATGTATGTATGTACATGCCTTACAAAAAAAATCATTTAGAACACTTATATGTAATGCTTATATCCAGAATGAATTTTATAGAGATGAAAATCATCTATTAGGGGGAAAAACATGTAGGTGGTGTTCAAATTTGAATAAATGTTTCCTTCATTATAGGAATTTTTTTTTAAAAAAAAAAAACCTCATGGTGGTTGTGTTACTTTTTTCAGCCAGAGCAATTTCCCACCCCTTTAAAATAACATTAATCCAAGCAAAGGTATATTTTAGTTTTCCAGTACATATCATTTGCAAGCAAATTGTTCTCTCTCTAAATAGGCTCCAAGGCTAGAAAAGCTACTGGATATGAATTGCAGCATAACATACAACCAAGGACTACTGGGTCTCTGGAATAAGTAAAAACAAAATCCAACTTGTGCACCGTCAATTAAGCTGCTCCATTCACGGATCCAAATTAACCTCTTAAATGACTCGTATCTTGTATGTCAAATAAACCCAGTGCATTGGAAAACTGTAATGTCACAATCATTCTGACCACTGACATTACATTTTCAGGAGTGTGAAAGTTATTTACCCTACTTTTCACAGAAGATGCTTCTGTTATTAATATTATAGCATCGGTAGAGCTGGCTCACCAGTTCTAATCATTTGTCTCAAATGTGCTGAAATACTGGTTTGCTCAAAAAAATAAAACATATTAATGGTTCCATTTTTAAAACTGTTGCTCACTCCAAATTTAATGGATGCCCTTTGAGCAAAACAACTCATGTTATTGCAGCACTCTATGGTGAAAATAAAAATAAGAAACTAAATAATAGCTTATTCCAATAACATGGGAAAGACATCTTAAATTGAATTTGACAAAACAGTATTTCACACACTCAGCTGTAAAACTCTGAAATTATTCATATGCTTCCCAGCTTTAGCATCCGATGATCTTTATAGGTATTACTCATTACCCAAAAGGTTTTCAGTAATCTTTCAGTCTTCTTGTTACAGCTTCATCATACTCTCAAAAATTCATCAAAAATCATGCCAAATATGGTTTGTGCTAACTTAGAACACAAAATACAATTTAATTTTTCAAATCTATTTTTGTTTTCTTCTTGTAGTGCCCCAATCATAAGACTGCCTTATTTCACAGCTGTTGAAGTAACTAAAATTATGTCAATCCAAACATGATGCCAGAGAAGCAAGAGGGCAACAGTGACTTAAAATGTGAGATGCTCTTTAGAGACACCGAACGCTCAGGTAGCTTTGAGTTTCTGCACATTGATTCAGTGGTAAAGTTATCAAGAATCACACATCACTCATGCCTTCAATCCTAAATTGTATCAGGTGTCAAATCCCTATAGAATGACTTCAGATACTAGTCGAAACTAAGAAGATAAATTAGTCATGCAGAGGAAATTGGAAGGGAAAAATCTCCAAAAGAGTATTTATCATGCAACAATCATCTTCACCACAAAGAAACTTTAACAAGGCTTAACAAGGAGTTTGATATTTGTTCTAATGTAGCCTGCATTCTTCCTCATTTTATAGCCAGCCTCAAGTTTTGAAGTGCTTCTTAACTTAAAAAATTTCCTCAATAATAGTAGTCCTTCAATACTCTTTCAGCTCATGGTTCATTAAGTATTTCTCATATGTCTGTGGAGATTCTCAGTCATCCAGGTCATAGTTGTTTCAAAAGTGCTTTTTTCTTCAAAAGGGAGCTGGACTGTTTCTTTTCCTTGAGGAGGAGGAAGAAAATGTTTTGTTTTTCATCCAAGAAGCTTCATCAGTTCTAACTGAATGGTATAAGATGGAAGGATTTATATTCCTTGCAGTCATCTGGTCATTAGCATTCCTTGTGAGAGTCGTTGAAACATCTTCAAGAAAAAACAAAGTCCAGTTGCCTTTTGAAAAAGCACCTTTGGGACAACCATGACCTGGATGACCGAGAATCTCCATAGACTTTACTCATCCAAGAAACGTCATCAGTTGTGATGGCAGGTGATGGAAGGATAGTACCGCTCATCACTCAGACTGAAAAAATTAAACCCAAGACAATCATGTTTGTTAAATGACAACTATATAGAGGTAATATTGTTATAATATTAGATAACCGATGGTACAGATAATGTAATACTTTCCCAAATGCAGTCCTGTCTGTTAAAGATAATCATTCCATATTAAAACACACCTTATTTGTCCACTTGAGAGTTGCAGTTATAGAGAAAATAGTATGGTTATTGAATCTAGTTATCACCCTCCATGCCCATTGTTAAGGCTTGTATATATATTATACAAGTACGGCTGTTAAACAGATATATCAGTGGTATTAATGTAATTTGATACCATACAGTAGCTTGTATGGAGAATACACATATGCCACTGCAGAAGTTATAATTTAGAAAATAATTTTATACCTTATCCCTCCTTTTCTTATCCAGAAATGATGAGTCGATCAGTTACATTTCTAAGATTTAGTCCAAATGTTTAAGGTAGCATGGAATGAAATAAACATGTTCATCTGAATAATGTACTCTTTTCAGTATTTGTTCTGAATTAAGTCAAGACATAGCACCAAATTATAGTTACAAAATATTTGTAGTCATGGCTTTTAATCTAATTATTGTTTGCCACCAATCTATCAACAAAAGTCTGAACCTATTGATCATGATGAAGTAGACAACATTAAACTAGGCTGGTTTGAGATAGAGCATCATAAACCATGATTAAAGACACAACACACCTACTGTTGCCCATGCTATCCATATTAGTTTTCAGTTTACCATGCAGCCAGAACCAACCAAAGAAGGTAACAACCAACTCGAATGGTTTAGCTTAGCTTTTTATGGCATTGCTCCCATGTTAGTTCTGGGCACATGCCTTGCATTCATACAATAAGCTTAAAAACAAATCATGGACAGCTGTTTTCTGGCCTCTCCTAGTGGGAAGGAAAGGAAAAAATTCCAAAAAGTGATACCTGAAAAAGCGGGAATGCTCTTCATAATCCAGAAAGCTATTCAAAAGATTACAAGCAGGCTCATGATCAAATAGTACACACCCACAGATTAGCCAGAGCATGAAAATGTGGTGGCAGGGCATGTTTTGCTAGCTGCTAGGCAAGGCAAATGGTGTTATGAAATGATTATGTTTGAATCCTTCACTGGATTTTGAACTTCCCAATAAACTCTGATATTTGTTCACCTAGACCAAGGGTGGGCAAATGTGGCTCTTTTACAACCTGTGGACTTCAACTCCCAGAATTCCTGAGACAGACAAGCTTGACTGTCTCAGGAATTCTGGGAGTTGAAGTCCACAGGTTGTAAAAGAGCCACGTTTGCCCACCCCTGACCTAGACCAGTGTTTCTCAATCTTGGCAACTTTAAGATGTGTGGACTTCAGCTCCCAGAATTCCCCAGCCAGCCATGAACTTCTGCCATGAATTATTGCTTGTCATCAGTCTATCAACAAAATCTAAACCTATTGATGGCTGGGGAATTCTGGGAGTTGAAAAGTTTAAAGTTTCTAAGGTTGAGAAACGCTGACCTAGGCAAATAGGAAGTAGGTCAAGCAACCTTCATTTTGACAGTAACTTTTTCTCAATCTTCTTCAACCCACTCTAAACATCCTTAATTTTTCAAGGGTTGAAATTGCTCCCATCCCAACTGCTGGAACAATGTAGCCTACAGAACATTATACAACTCTTTTTACGTTAGAAACATTGAGGGGATAGTAAATATGGTACAACATTACAAAAGTATTATAATAAAATACACCTTCAACATCAGTTTTGCAAATATAGTCATGATAAATCAACAGTAATCTATATTACAGGTAGTTCTCACCTTACGGTCATTTGTTTAGTGATTATTTGAAGTTACAGTGGCACTGAAAAAAAGTGACTTATTCTGGCCTTCACACTAATGACCATCGCAATATTTCCACAGTCACATGATCAAAATTCAGATGCTTGGCAACCAGCATGTATTTACGGCAGTTGTGGTACCCCAGGGTCATGTGATCACCATTTGCGACCTTCCCAGTTGGTTTCTGCTCAGAAAACTCAGTAAGGGAAGCTGGATTTGTTTAATGGCCGTATGATTCATTTAACAACAGCAGTGAATTGCTTAACAACCATGACAAAAAGGGAAATAAAATTGGGCATGACACGCTTAGCAACTGCCTGGCTTAGCAATGGAAAATCTGGTCCCAACTGTGATTGTAAGTTGAAGACTAATTCATCTTTCTTCCTTTGTATTTCTGTATGGAGCCAAAAAAGAAACACTTTTCATGAGGCACTCCAGGGAATGAATAATGTAATGTAGAAAAGATGACGCCTATATGATCCATCCTAGCACAATGAAAACAGACTAGCTCATGCACTTGGCTGCTGTTGCATGCTAACCTTCATCCATCTCCTTTTTTTGATGCTAAATGCATTCATTCATCATTCTATTTTGAACCTGATTGTGGGCATCTCTTTCTTTCACCGGCACACAAAAACAACTCTATCGCATGCAGGCATACTGTGAAACCTGCTCCCTATCTTTTTACTTAATGGTGCAAAAATACTAAAGGGCAAGTACTCCAGTTTCATTTTATTACCCACCCAACCTAATTGAACTCAAGGCATATTTCCCTGTTGGTTCCCTTTCTTTATATTCATCAAACTCTTTTTTCCCCCTAGAGAGAATAAGCCTTGAATATTGTATTACACTCCTTTTGTTTATCATGTCTTCTCCAAAATGGAGCTCTGCATTAATTTTTAATTGCTTGGCCAAATCACAGCAACCAAAGGAAACTGGTTTCTAAAACTCCGGGGAAAAAATCCTTTCTTTTTTCTTTTTTCTTTTTTTTTTTTTAAAAAAAGCTAAAACATAACATTCTGGAAGCAACTACTTGATGTTACAGTTTGTGGGTTTTTTTTTTTTTAAAAAAATAAGGATGAGAAGAGAAGGTGACTATACCGACAATTCTTCCATGCCCAGATCTGGCCCTCCTCACTAAGTTATCTCATTGGCAGGGCGAAAAAGCAGCTATGCCATAATGTGGCACAGTTAATACCACATTTACACAAGCAAGTCTTTGGCCTCTACTTTTTTCTTGCTTTTCACTCTGTGCACGACCTAAAGCTGCATTCACAAAAGTAGTCTCGACTGTCAGGATAGCATCAACCCAGACTGCTCTTTCAATGCATGATAAATTCAGAAACAAAGGCAGATTCCGAAGGGCAAACAATTTCTAGGGGGAATCATCAGCAACGAATATTCCCACAGTCATCTCAAACCAGTGGTATGCTGGAGGTGGCTTTGACCAGCTCATAAGGGCCGGTTCTTACATTTTGGGGGATTTTTTTTTTGTGAGCTGATTGAGAGCAGAGCTGTGTTACAATGCCCAGTTTGTCAATCAGCTGTTCCACAACCAGTGGTACAATGTGGCAGCAATGGAGCTAGCAAAGCCGGTTCTTGTACATTTACTAATGTACCATTGTTGCAAACATACATCATTGTAAGATTGGAGGCTAATAATAAATGATACACCACTGCTCATCTGAAAGGAACATTCACATTTTCTGTGTATAACACTGTCCCTGCCATGATTGGGTATCTCACTACATCAGGAAGAGGAAATCTGCTTGTATTTTGAAATTTTTAGAGTAGCTTTGACCAAATCTTTTAGAGGAGTGGGGATTTGGGGAAAGATCATCGAAGGAAGAAGAATCTGGCAGATCTTGGCATCTCCTGAAAAAAAATAATAAGTAGGATCAGACCCTGTTAATATTTGCACAGGAGAGCAGAGCACCAAGAGTATGAGATAGATTGGGAAGTAAAAAACAAATGAATCTCAGGAATTTCATTATAGCGTCCCAGAAAGATCATGTCCATTTCATTGCTAAAAGTCAAGCTCAGTTCAAGAGCGTATTCACTTTTTAAGAGGATTCAAATAAAAACTGAAGTGACTTGAAAGCATCCTGTTTATGGGAGCAGCCCTTTTCAGTTTAAACTTTTGCCCCCCAAGCTGTCTGAGATGCCTCAGTCTAAAGGAATTTAGAGACTCTGAATCAAGGTAAAGGTAAAGGTTCCCCTCACATATATGTGCTAGTCATTCCCGACTCTAGGGGACGGTGCTCATCTCTGTTTCAAAGCCGAACAGCCAGTGCTGTCGAAGAGGTCTCCGTAGTCATGTGGCCGGCACGACTCAACGCCAAAGGCGCATGGAACGCTGTTACCTTCCCACCAAAGGTGGTCCCTATTTTTTTATTTGCATTTTTTACGTGCTTTCAAACTGCTAGGTTGGCAGAAGCTGGGACAAGTAACGGGAGCTCACTCCGTTATGTGGCACTAGGGATTTGAACTGTTGAACTGCCGACCTTTCAATCAACAAGCTCCGTGTCTTAGTCACTGAACCACTCTGCAGAGGGGGTGAAAATGTATTGAGTGGAATCCTGAGTAGTGAGCAGAGAAAAAGTATACAGAGAGCTCTTGTGGCTTTTCTCAAATACAAGGATTCTGCTCAGTGGTGAGATAAAAATAATGGTTGATCCTAATCCAGACAAAATTGAAAAAGTCATAAGCAAGTCAAGATATTTATTGTTTAGGGAAGCAGGGATGCACAAGAAAACAAAGTGGCCCATTTTAGGAAATGCAATATTTGTAACTTGAGTGTTGAATCGTGGGGTGCTTATGGATGGCCTTTCAGATGTTTCTTTACCAGACTAGATAAAGCAGACAGAGCAATAATGCAGCCATCACCATCTCCACCACCAATAATGCTCATTTCTTTGAATGAACTAAATAATAATCATTAACTACAGTACATTTTAAAATACAGTATTAATGTATATTTAAAAACAAGCAAAAAGAGATCCAGCTTTGCTTTAGCCAACAAATAGAACAAGAAAAATTTAATACAGTTTACCATCATGATGTGGTCAGACAGTGAGATCCCATTCTCACATTTTTTTTAAAAGTTTTATTGGACTTTTATTTTTAAATATACATCAATAATAATAATAATAATAATAATAATAATAATAATAATAATAATAATAATAATAATAATAATAATAATAGTAATGCCCTGTTTCGCCCAAAATAAAACATCCCCTGATAATAAGCCCAATCGGGCTTTTGAACACATGGAAATAAGGCCAAGCGCTTATTTCAGGGTTCGAAAAGACAGGGTCTTATTTTTGGGGAAACACTGTAGTAATACCATCTTCCAACCTCTAATCTTTCCATCTAATTATTACTTATATATTCATATTATTATGGAAAAGCAAAAAGCTGTGATTTGATGCCTTGTTTTACTGTAACAGAGAGAATCAGAAGTCAGTGCTTCTTTTTCCCTATCTTTCTTCACTTCACTTCTCCCTTTCCTCTCCCCCACCATTGTTCTTCAATTTAATTTTATATTTTGTATTTTATAATACTCTATAACTTAATAAAAAACTTCAACAAAGAGAATCACTAACAATTGCAACTTCCAAGGAAGAAATGGCGAACCGAAGACAGATCCACTGAAAGCAGACCGATGCCTGTGGCAAAATGAAGCTAATACAAGTAGTTCTTGATTTACTATTTGTTTAACAACCTATTCAAAGTAACCATGGCACTGAAAGAAGTGACTTATGATCAGTCCTTGCATTTACAACTGTTGTAGTGTCCCTGTGGTCACATGATCAAAATTTAGGTCCTTTGGCAACTGGCATGTACTTATGACAGTTTCAGCATCCCAGGGCTGAAGGTGAATACCATTTATATATCATGGGGCCTCTGACAAGCCAAGTTAATATGGGAAGCCAGGTCGACTTAACAAGCCTTATGAGTCACCTAATGACTACAGTAATTTACAGAATGACTATGGCAAAAAAAGAGGTCCTAAAACTGGATGTGACTCAACAATTGCATTGCTAAGCAATGGAAACTATGGTTCCAATTGTGTTTGTAAGTAGAGGCCTATCTGTAGACTGGGCAAGGTGAGGACTTGATATTTTCCCAAGTGCTCCATATAGTCACTTCTCACGAACAAGGGAATGAATAGCCATGTTGCTCAAACCACAGCTGGCGCCTTCAAAAATGACCCTGGTTCACATATTTCTAAACACTTTCAGAAACTGCTTGTAAACTGCTTTTCAGGTATTAGGAATCTTTGGATCGGCAAATTTTATAGCACTGGGATTAATTATAAGAATACTTTTTCTGGGAAATTTTCTTTTTAAAAAGCTATCATAGGATGAGACTTTGAAGATCAGGCACTGGAGGGAACCAGAAGGAACTAAAAATTACAATTAAAAGAGAAGAGCGCTTAAGTTTGATTTACTAATGCAGAATGAAGGAAAATATTTTAAACAGGGTTTACAGCATTGGAATTAATTATAATAATAACTCCTCTGGGAAATGCTTTTGTTTGAATTTTCTTTTTTAAAAAAAACCATGATAGGATAGGACTTTGAAGATTGGACACTGGAGGGAACCAGAAGGAACTAAAAATTACAATTAAATGAGAAAAATACTTAAATTTGATTTATTAATGTAGAAGGAAGAAAATATTTTAATATTGGACATATTGAAAACTATTGTGAACAATGGACCCAGAATTTAATTTTAGAATATCTTAGAGTAGAGTATTTTAGAGGAACAAGTTTTACCTGACAAATTTGAGTGATATGAAAATGCATTTAAAAATGATAGGCTATAAGAATGATATGGAAAAAGATGCTACACTGGACATTTGAAAGACACTGGCTGATGTTTTAATAATTAAAAGAATATATTAATCACAAGAGAGTGGCCAAGATAATTTTTCTTTATTGGATTTGCAAGAGAGACTTATTAAAGCTTTGAAGAATTTTGTGAAAAGTGACAAAAAAAATGAAAAGAAATCAAGTTCTAGGACAGGGGTGTCAAACTCAAGGCCCGGGGGCCGCATCTGGCCCATGGTGTGCTTAGATCTGGCCCATGGGGCTGCCCTGGAAACAGCAAAGGATCGGCCCATGGTGCCTCTGCAAACAAAAAGAGAGCTCAGGAGGGCCTTGGGTGGCCCTCCTGAGCTCCATTTTTTGCTAGCAGAGGGTTGCAGGAGGCCGTCACAGCTGAAAACAGAGCTTGGGAGCCCATTTTCACTGGTAGAGCGCTCGGGCCACCACAGATGCCCCTGACATGAGTGACGTTGAGCTGGCCACACCCATCCCGGTCACACCCATGCTGCCTCCTGCCCCCCCGCCCCCGAGGTCAAACACAACCCTGATGTGGCCCTTAATGAAATTGAGTTTAACAACCCTGTTCTAGGACATTATTTGAAAGGACTAAAGATCAAGACTGTTAAAAGTAAAAAGGAAGAAATATAAAATTGGCTTATTTGATTGAGACTATCTCTTTAATTGACGTTGTTAATCAGGGCTAAAACTATGAGTCTTTAAGGATTTGTTTATGGATAAATGTTGGAATATATGAGGAAGAAATATTTGTTGTATTTTAAGTAAATGTGATAAGTTACTAAAATTATTTATATTTGTGATGAAGGGGAAAGTTCCTTTATATATATATATATATATATATATATATATATATATATATATATATATATATATAGTTTCTTTTTCTTATTTTTTTCCTTCCTTTCTCTTTTTTTTCTCTTATTTCTCTTTCTTTTTGTTCTTTTATTTTTTTAAAAAACTTTTTATTTGTGCAATTTTTAATAAAAAAAAAGAATTGTCAAATAAGCAGTTTTTCAACAAGTGTGAAAATGTCTAAAAGGCATCAACGAAATGTCTTGGCAGAAAGCAAGATGCATAGTGCCTAAAAACTATGATTCAACAAGTAAAATTCCAACGCAAGTAGGACAAATGAAGCCCTTATTTCCAATCTGGTTATTTTTATGACCAGGTAGCATTTCTAATGCTATTCTTTTTTTTTAGTGGAGCCATAGATTTTCCCCAGGTAGCATGGGTCAAAAAAGATATGACTTTGGTTTAATACCTGCTTCTTATACGTTCAGTGACTATTTGAACTTGTGACAGCACTGAACGAGTGGTAATTACAACCAGTTCCTGAAGTTCCAGCTGGCATTTCTGGATATTTGGCAACTGATCCGAATTTCTGATTGTCACAGTGACCTATGGTCACATGATCTCCAATTGCAACCTTTCCTGGCGCTTCCCACAGGCAAAGACAACGGAGAAGATGATGGAAAGTGGAAAGTTGCAAGCAGATGAAATCCTTATTTAAAAAACGTAACTGGGAACTGCCAGCACTGCCATAGCTAAATGGTGTAGTCACATTACATCACACTTTATGACTGCATTGCTTAATGGCAGAAATTCTGGTCCCAATTAACACTATTAACCAAGGACAATTGTAGTTTAGACAACTTCCTTGTTGTCAAAAGTCTATATTAGTTCATAGTGATTAGTTGTGCATGCAACTCATAAGTGATTGATTTCTTTTTAATATCCGTCAAGGTATAGCACTAATTGAAAACTATATTGCTGAAAATATTCATTTTTTGTAACACACACGTTTTGCTAAATTGCTATCCCAAGGGACATATTTTTTGGTGAAGACGAAAGCTTTTGCTTATGCCATTCTAGGTATTTAATGAAGTAGGCAAAATTGTATTAACTTTAATCTACAGTTGGATCATGACCAGAAAGCAGTTCCTTTTATGAAGATGGCTCGAGTATTCCTTGACATTATTAGAGATAAAATCATCATAAAGAAAGAAAGCAGTTAAATAAATAATTTCCATCGCTGTTACTCAATAGCACTGGAATTATTAACCTAGCCCGTCAAATTCTTTTCCTGAGAAAAATGTGGAAGTAAACTGCAAACTTTTACAGAATTTTTAATTGAGTTAACTTCCACTTAGAAGCTAATTGGATCATTGTTGTCCCTTTTTCATAATCAAGGAAGAATGAAAATGGTTCATTTACCCCAAATGGAATTTTGTTGGTCCTGTATCATTATTAGAGCCCATATACATATATTTGGAGACACATCTCCAAAAGGACTTTCAATTTTGCGATTTCTAATCACATCAGAGGCATCTCAAAGAAACCATAGAGTTGGTAAGCAAAGAACTTTATGTATAACTACCAAGTAAATAAAGTGGAATGTAACATCTGGTGGAAAAACTCTGAAGTAGATGGTTTGTATCTGACTTTTCAGTAGCCAGTGTAAAGAAATCATACAGCTTTATGGCTTACACCTTTGCAACTGGCTGTGAACGGAGTTTCCTGAAGAGGGAAGATGCCTGTAATGTATAAATTTGTCAGATATGTCTAAAAATATCCATGGGTATCAGGTTCCTGGGAAAGGAAAATTCTCT
The DNA here is from genome assembly GCF_029215685.1 of Pituophis catenifer annectens. Taxonomy (NCBI): domain Eukaryota; kingdom Metazoa; phylum Chordata; class Lepidosauria; order Squamata; family Colubridae; genus Pituophis; species Pituophis catenifer. The sequence continues at coordinate 244,612,505 of NW_027256881.1, read as the reverse complement.
ACTATTTTCACTATGCTAATCATTCTAAAAACTGCCCTATGTGCCAGAAAGATCATAACATGTCTTAATTTAATAAACCTGCATTTTAGAAATAAAAGACCTGCGGTTATTATAATTAGAATTTTTTTTTAATGTGCCATGGACACTATAACTAGTGGGAGTAGTTTCTGTGATTGCTGTTTTGAATCTCACAGGGCTATGCAGAGATTTAGACTCAAAGTGGGCGGGGGAAGTGATCTGGAATGTTCATAGACATGTACATTGCATCTGTTTGGAAATCAAACACATTTTTTTTGCCTGGGATTGTGCAAGCTCAAGAAAAGAACATAGCTTTTTTTTAATGAGTTACTGACAGATGTACTGTAATGTTTTCACTTTTTCCTTCCCATCCAAGTCTCTGCAGAAACCTAAACCCTGGTGTCAATGATGTGAGGGAGAACTTGTAGAAGAAACTTTCAAGAGTAATACATACCAAAGGACACTTTTCAGCAAGAATGCCGTTAAAAGATTTTAGGGAGTTGGGTCTCCAATATATGCATCAAGCTACGTATGAAAGTTCCTAAGCAAGGAGGCACAAATTTTGGGCAGATGGGGAAGTGACATTTAAACTTTGAGTAGTAAGGCAGAAGCCACACTCCAGAAAGTCAATGGAGTAGAATGAGAAATGAATAGGATCAGAAGTGAAAGGAAATGTCATTGAATTAAGTTCATTAAACATAGTTAATGTAATATTTCCTAAATATAGGTGATATAGTTATTTCCTAATTTGGAGAGGCTCCGTAGCCCTAGGATCTCTGAACAAGATGCCCACAGAAATTGAGCTGTATAGTCTTCAGCCCTGAAGTCATACCCAAATTACCTTCTCCTCTTCTTAGGGAAACAAAGAGGCCAACTGCTTGACCATCACCAAATAAATAGTCCCAGAAACCACCACTCAATGAACCTTTCAGGTTCAGTATGTACAGAAGTGGGCACAAACCAAGACCAGGATTGAACTATGCTTTCAGGTTTTCAGGAACTCTGAAGAATTGGGTAGCTGCAGCTTGAAAATTGTATTTTGGAAAAAAGCATGCCACAGACTAATTTTGCCACAGACTAATTTTGAATACAATGAATATCTGCAGGCATTGCAATTTTACATGACCATGTCTTTCGATAGCCATATCTCACTTTTGTAAGTCATTCCTTTTCTTCTGCTCTGTACTATCATAAATTTGTAATGTCCACTTGAAAACTTGCCCAAGAATAGAGGTAGTTCTCTCGACTAATAACTGTTTGTTTAGTCATCATTTGAAGTTACAATGGCACTGAAAAAATACTTTATGATGGTTTTTCACCCAACTGTTGCAGCATCCCCATGGTCATGTGATCAAAATTCAGAGGTTTTATGATGGTTGTAGGGTTCTGGGGTCACATGATCACCAATGAGGGGCCAGATTGATGGGGGCAATATGCTGACTCTGTAAACCGCTTAGAGAGGGCTGTAAACCAGTACTGTATATAGATCTAAGTGCTATTGCTATTTTGCAATCTTTTCACAAGCAAAGTCAATGTGGAAGCCAGATTCACTTAACAACCATGTTACTAACTCAAGAATTGCAGTGATTCACTTAACAACTGTGACAAAAAAAAGTCATAAAATGGAGCAAAACTCACTTAACAAATGTCTCATTTAGCAATAGGAAGTTTGGGTTCAATTATGGTCCTATGTCAGAGGTTACATGTAGATTACTTTTTAAACCAAATTTAAACCTTTGTCTTTTCTTTACCCTAATCTAGATGCTTCTGCGCACTTTCTTCTAACACATGGGCGTTTATGCCTACAGATGAATGGTCAGATATTGGCAAACTGCAGATTCAACCTTAAACTGTCTTTTGACTCACACATAGTTTCAATAGGTGAAAACTAGATAAATTCACATTAAATGCAAGCCAGAATAATTTTTTCCTCACCTCTAGATAAGGCTTGAAGCAAGTGCAGACATTAGATGTACCTACAGAGATACTGGCTTTGATTTGTAAAACACGTATACAAACACACACACACACACACAGTCTATACAAATCTTATACAAACTTTCAAATTGTTATATTATCTACTAAGCCACTGTAGGATTTCTTTAGGGAACCTGGGCTCTAACAAGAAGAATGTATTCAATGAATATTCAGATGAATCTCTCCAAAGAAAAGTTGAAGGCAGGTACAAATTCTCCAAGGATGAGGGAAGACGTTTTTGTAGGTTGTAATGAATCCACTGCACATTTCTTTGGGGGTAGCAGGAGCAATGTTACTGGCTAATATACACTCTGTGTGACATTGAGCCCCTCTTTAGTACTAAATAATGATGAACACTGCTGTTTCTTTATAGAAACACCTTTGTAAAGACACAATATCCATGGTAACTGACAGTTCTAAAACTAAGTATAAGCCTTAATGTTAAGGAAATGAACCAGAAAGGCCTGAAATGTGGAGGTTTAGAAGAGTAATGGCAGGCTGCAGGGCTGAAGAGAAACTAGTAGCGTTGTCACAAACATGGGGACATGAGAGGAAGGCCATAATTGGAAAGGCTGTCACTATGAGCTGTCAGCGGTCAGCAGCATTCAAATACCATAGTTCATCCAGCTATAGCCTTGAACTGTGCTATGATGTGGTCACAGGAACATTTGCAAAACACAGAGGTATTCAGACTACATCCACACTCATATATATAATTAATTTTTTACACACACACACACAAGTGTGTGTGTGTATGCTTTTATGCATAAAGTTACTCTGAGCCAGGATTAATATTTCCCTGTTATAGGTCAGGAAAAGCACAATGTCATGCAATGTGTATTGAATAGGTTCCTTGTGCTTATCATGGTGCTCATTTATGCGATATTTGTGAAATCAAAGTTAAAAGACAGCACCACCAGTAGCAAAAAAACCCTATCAGTTACAGCAGTAGAAGCAAAATGTTAACAAGTGTAAAGCCTCAGAGTGCCCCTGGGAGGGGTTCTGGGAAGTGGTGAAATCCAATTTTTTTTACTACTGGTTCTGTGGGCATGGCTTGGTGGGCGTGGCGTGGCTTGGTGGGTGTGGCAGGGGAAGGATACTGCAAAATCTCCATTCCCACCCTACTCCAGGGGAAGGATACTGCAAAATCCCCATTCCCTCCCCACTCCTGGAGGAAGGATATTGCAAAATCTCCATTCCCACCCCACTCTGGGACCAGCCAGAGGTGCTATTTACCAGTTCTCTGAACTGCTCAAAATTTCTGCTACCAGTTCTCCAGAACCTGTCAGAACCTGCTGGATATCACCCCTGGTTCTGGGGGAAAGGAAGGGAGGCAACATATGAGAACTGAAAAAAACATGGGATCGACACTTTGAACCAACTGAATCCTCAAAAAGGTGACGAGGAAGATGACAGCTACTAATACAGGGAATAGAATTTGGGGAAACTCGATAAAGCTATTTCCCAACTGCCCCCTGTAGAGACTTAATTGAGACATAAATCAGCCTGAATGGAAATTAATTTTTAAATGGCCATTTTTAAAAAAAACAAAAAAGCTCATAATTACTGGCAGGAACTTCTTTCAGTCAGTTGTGCACACAGAAACATTTGGAACCTATTTTTATCCTACACAACTTGGATTTGTGGACTACAGTTCCTGTAAAATAATAAGCAATAAATATTCATTTTTCTGCAAGCCTTAGGGGATCATATTTAGCTGGTCCAAAGGATGGACATTCTCTGTTTTTAAATGGTGGGTCCAAGAGACCATTGGTATGAAGGCAAAAATGTGGAGATGCCTCTATCATCTTAAGAGTAATCTGTTGTCTTTCTCAATAGGATGCATTTCTATTGTTTCCCCCTTTATAAAGATGGGAACACAAGCTGCATCAGGGACAGGGAAACGGAAAGAAGTTGTGGGAGGGGGGGCAGAAAAAAGAACAGACCCTTAACGGATCTGAACAAATTTGACTCCACAGCAGCTTCCCCTGCCCCCCCCTCCATACTATCAATATGGAAATGGAAGATAAGGACTTCTAACCCTCAAGAGCTGCATTCTGTTCCAACCATGTGATTCAGAGCAATCTACGCAGGGCAAACTATTGGAATTGAAGACACACGACGAGAGAACAGAGGTGATATGCTTTTTGCAAAATATGTCAAGAGAAGGAAACACTCGCCATTTAATTTCTCTCTGACATCTTTTTTTGGGTAGTCTTTTGCCTCTGTTCACTGGGAGAAAGTGAAATAAAGGCGAATTAGCTGAAGCCATCACATTTTAACCTCTTTCAACACACTCTCTGCAGCTGCCCCACAAAGTGCTTATTTTGCCTGCTCTTATAAAGAAGGCTGGCTGAATCCGCTAGAAAACCCGCAATACCAGGAAATACCACCAAAAAAGACTTCAAAAGAAAACCAGGAGAACTTTCTGCCTGCAAAAGAGGAGGGAGGGAGGGAGGGATACAAGTGGAGTGAGAAGGCACCTGACAAATGAAAACAAAATGGCAACCTGGAGAGGAGTACAAAAAGAAAGCAGGAGGCTGACCGCAAAGGGTCAAGAGCATATGGCTGGGGATGCACTGAAAGCCTTTCCTCCGAGGGAAGAACACATGTTTCAGCTACCAGAAAGGGATGGAATTGCTCTCAGCTGAGGGAGCAGCATGTGACATTCTCAGCAATGCAGAATGCCCTTTGGATGATGCTTGATGGATGACATCAGCAATACACCCGTCTCACCCTTCTTTAACCCGCAGGCTCATGTGTACATTTCTAGCCTGCATTCCATCTATCAAATATATGCAGGAGAGGCATGGGTGAAGAGAGGGGCAGGAGGGAGCCAATGAGGCAGGAGGCTCAGCGTTCAACTGGCTGGATCAATTGTTCTGAATCCCATCTGCAAAATAAGCAGTACCCCAATCCAAACCCATCTGTTATCACATAGCATTTTTAAATAACAACACACAGCATTTCATAATAAGCTCTTCCCCCCCCCCCCACCCCTTTCATTTTAAATCCTGGGCTATTCAGAAAGAAACACATAGCAAAGACCGTTCTAAGTAGCTGCTTTAAAATACTACAATATCATACTCAGGTTCCATTAGCAAAAGTGGAGATTCATGTGAGGCTGAATTTATCTTTCTCTTCAAAAATTTAGTCTCCAAAAAGCCAGAGGGAAGCCATCTGGAGGCTCGCTGTAGGGCACATTGAGAGATGGGGAGGACAGTAAAATCAGACAGAGCTTTCCAGACAACATTAAAACCATATTAATGGGCTGGGGTCCACTTCTATAAATAAATCTTTTTTAATAAAAAGGAAGTGAAGATGATCTCAGATTTAGCATGATATTCCTTTCAATCTGTATTAACACGGGGAGAGAGAGTTTCATTATGAAAGTAGTACAGACTAATAACCTTCACCCAGTTTTCATAAGTGCTCATAATCCACAAAAAAGATATGTCAGTTTTGTGCTTGTTAATGCAGTGGTGGTGGCGGGGGGGGGGGAAGGGGAGGAAACTTTCAATAAACAGGAACTTTTGAGGAATTTACAGAATTTATGCATTACTTAAAAGCACTGATATTGTAATTTTATTTAAAAAGTATCTGTTTAGCTTTTACATCCTTTAAGCAATACAGAGTCTTTCTTCCTGTTCTCATGCTGTGCTTGTTTACATCTTATGCTCTATACATCTCGCCTTGAACTTTCTGCCCTACTTCTCCTCTTCTACAAGTTACAGGACAACATGGAAGTGAGGTCACATTAATGCATACTTTCCCCTTCTAATATTCTAATTCTGATAACTAGAATTAGAGCATCTCCCAGGCTTTGGGCTAGGCTGGTTGGGGCCCCTTGCTGGGGGTCTGATATGTTTGTTATTGTTGACCCAGATTTACCATCTTCTTTTTTGTTATTTTATATACTTTTTATTTTGTTCCTGTGAGCTGTCCAGAGTAGACCGAAGTTGGGTCGCAAAATCTAAGTCAAATTAAATGAATGAATGAATAAATCAAACTCTTTTATTGTAATTGAGCTTAATCTGCAGATTCAGTCCCATATATATTTAATGAGTTAATCTGTCATGGCTATAAAAAGTTTTTAATTCTGACAACCAAATCCATATGAAACTTACCTACAGATGCAGAGATTGTTATATTTACTGTGTTGTTTACCTCCAGTTAAATTTGATGTTTCTTAAGTTATCTGTACATTGGACTTCTATGCATTTGCTTGTAGCAACAGAAGAGATAATGTCACTCAGGGTTGAACTGTAGAATCCTTAGTGTTCTCCAAGTTCCGTTGGTTGCCTCCAAACATATTTCTTTACCCAACTATGCAACATCTTCAGTGCTAGAAGGCAATGGGGGTTTGTTCTGTTTCTGTACAATACCTTGCCCCCTCACTTCTAGCACTGAAGGTGTTACCTAACATCTGCAATCAAACAACCAAGCTCAGAGAGCACCAAGGACACCATATGACTTGCTTGTAAACGGTACAGATTTAAACAGACCTAACTTTTTGCAAAAGCCATTTTTCTGTTAACTTATCCATTAAAATGGGTTGTCTCTCATATTTGTTTACTTATTTCATCTTGCACAGGAACAGACGTTACATAATAGAGTTCTCCAAGTCAGCTTGCATTGTTGTACTATTCATGTCTTCCAATCATCTTGACTCCTAGTGACTGCCTGACTGTAATTTTCTTGGCATGATTTCAGAAGTGGTTTACCCTTCCCTGCTTCCCCTGGCTGAGAGAAAATGACTGGTCCAAAGTCAGCTAGCTGTCTTTGTGCTTAAAGTGGGACTAGAATTCACTGTCTCCTGGGTTCTAGCTTGGAACCTTAATCAAAATACCAAGCTGCCCCTCCACTATTGTACTACTTCAAATTAAAAGCTATTCTGGTTTCAGACCAGTACTGGGACTTCCATCATAATTCTGTAACTTCTTACTTAAGAATAAGTCTATTGAATTCACTATGGATTTTTTAAGTATCCCAGCACAGAGTTTTTAGATTTTAGGCAGTTTTGAACTGTTATGTTTTATGCACATGTTTGTGAGACGGGCAACTGAATAATATGCTAAACAAATAAATAAATTGTGCTCTCCACAATGAAGCCATACTTTAACATTTCTCACTTGTCTCATCTTCTACTTTGTAGCTGCCAAACTTCCTATACTGGAAGTTTTTCATGCCCTTGAAAACAGGACACCAAAAAATGTATCTGCAGACTGAGCATTCTTCTGGTCTCCAATTACAGTCCTTATGATCAATGCAGTTGAGTAACTTTGCCTAAAATTTACTTTGCATTTAAAATCAAAGATTTCTTTTAAAAGGTTATGCTGCTAGATACTAACCAATATACAGTCTTAATGCTCATCGTAACCATTTAACCATAAGGAGTTAGACATCCAACCTCATCAGAATAGACCTGCTAGATCAACCCAAAGCTCCACTTACTTCATTTTGCATATTGTTTCTGGCAGTGCCCATCCAGAGGTTTTTGGGGTGCTCAGAAGCCAGAGAGAAAGATATACACCTCTCCTATTCTTATTACATTGCAACTGAAGTAAACGGATCTTTCATAATTTTAATCGGGTTTTATATTTACAAACACTTTTATATCTCTATTTTTTAAAAATTATATTGTAAGCTTGCATAAAGTTGCCACAAACAGCAAGATGGGTGCGTAAGTAAGTAAGTAAGTAAGTAAGTAAGTAAGTAAGTAAGTAAATAAGTAAGTGAATGAATGAATGAATGAATGAATGAATGAATGAATGAATGAATGAATGCCTTTGGGGGGGAGGCCACGTTACCCCAACCCAGAAATAACCCAGAGACTTCAAGATTAATAGAGTTACCTCCATGAATGTATCCAATACCCTCTTTCCAAGCCATTGAAAAAGTCAATTGCCGTCACCACATCCTGTGATAATGAATTCCTCATCTTTGTCATTTGAAATCACAAAGAACACAGAAGCAGTCTGGTTTCTCATGAGAGCACTCTTAAAAACAAAACTCTAATAATAACTTTGCTTTAGGCTTTAAAGGGTAAAGAAATAATATATGCCTCTCTAGAGAGATGTCTCTGATCAGCGTTACTTCAAACTTTTTAATTTTTTAATCATCCAAAGAACACAAAAAGTGGAGGAAATCCTTTTGGAATATAATGTGCTTGCAATGACTAAATGTTAGTATGAATATTTATACAAGCAAACTTCAGTACTTCTGATGTTTGTTATTTGTTCGTTTACCTAATTTAGTCACAAGTTCTGGCCGAAGACAAAATATGGGTGCATTTAGATAGGAAGTTTTCTAATCAATAGAATGATGTTCCAAATGCATTTTATTGTCAATTCATCATTTCTACAGGTCTTGGAATAGAAAACCTACCATCCTTTATATTATGCATCTATGCTGAGAAAAAAAAACAACCCAAATCTGAAGCATGGGAAGCATATTCACGGTTTAAATTTTGTAAAAGTTACTGCTGAGACAGAGATCAAATTATATTTGATTTCCAATAGTTAGATTCTGCCACCAGCTGGGGAAGAGGTCTACCATTTCCTAGTTGCAATTAAAGCAGTGAGAACCGTTACTTAATTAAAATTGTAAAACCACTGGGAGTTGTAAAGTAGCAGTTCAAAAATGTAATGCTCATGCCTGCACTAGTAGTAGATAAACTAATTTCAGAAATATTAGGATGACAGACAAATTAATGATGCATTCCACAATCATCCTGAAAGATACAAACTTGTCACTTTTACTACTATTTCTTAGGTGCAAAATAAGATCTGTGCTATTCTCTCAAACTTTTACCAGTACATTTAAGATATAAAACTCTGTCAGGTTCAACTCATGGCTTCATGGGTATACCCAGTAAAATCTGGAAGCAGTAGACTGATGACTAGAAATCAGCTTCTTTTAGGTGTTTTCAGACTGCCAGTCAAGTTTTTTCAACTGTCCTGTTTTCACATGTTAATCAAAACTCTAAGTTAACAGTGAGTGACTTTTTTATATCCCAATATTATTTTCACAGTACATTACTACAATATTTGTTCCTTGGTAAATATTATAACCAACTTCAAATGGCAGAAGAATCATTCCAATGCACATAGCAATTGTCAAATGCAGCCACTATCTCTCTTCCTCAACTCTGACCCACAATAAGTATGCTCAGGGCACCTCACTCCAGAGGTGGTGTTCAGCAGGTTCTGACCAGTTCTGGAGAACCGGTAGTGGAAATTTTGAGTAGTTCAGAGACCTGGTAAATACCACCTCTGCCTGGCCCAGCCCCCATCTATTGTCTGCCTCACGAGTCCCAGCTGACTGGGAGGAAATGGAGATTTTACAGTATCCTTCCCCTGCCATACCCACCAAGCCACACCCACAGAACCGATAGTAAAAATTTTTGAAACCCACCACTGCCTCACTCAGTTTAGTATCTCCTTGGTATCTCTGCGGCATTATCCCTGTTAAGCAGCTGAGCCAGCTGTGGTCAAAACAATGTCAGAACTTTTTTTCTATAAGAAACAATGGCTCTGTGAAACATTGGGGTAGGGGTTGTTAATCATCTGATGAAACTTTTGTCTCATCTTATCCTGCAGCCAGTCTTTCAAGAGGGAAGATGGCTTCCCTGTTCAATTCCCCCACCCACAAAAGCTCTCTCTCCTCTTCTTCTCTTCCTCCCTTTCTCTCTCTCTCTCTCTCTCTCCATGCTATGGAATATTTATTTCACTTCTTTTTTTTTGCATGGAATGGGAAGCTGAAGGGCTTTGTTGCTATTGTAGCAAGTCCTATGGCAAGACAGTGATTTTTGTTCCTTGGTTCTCAGTACCATGTGGCACTGAGAATGAAGTCAGATCATTTTCAAGCATCGCTTGGGAAATAAAGATGGTGAAGGAATAAGAATCTCAGTTCCGCAACACTGCTCTGGCAAAAAATACATAGAATGGGAATTGTGGTTTTTCTGTAACAAAAGCATAAGCTTCACATACTTCTGCAATTAAATGTGTTCCTATTAATTTTTCCTTCCTTCCTTCCTCCCTCCCTCCCTTCCTTCTCCATTTCACAAACACATACACTCCTGCACTCCTGTACTATAGCCTTTATTTTAGTTGCTACTAAAATTTAATGGTTGCTTTTATATAATGAGCCTGCCACACACTGAGAACTTCTTTATATCTTCTTTTACTGCCCATCAGCTGAAAATAACATAAATCATTTGCCAACAAACATTTCCTTCTTCTTCATTCTCTCCACCCCACAAATACTATTCTACACCTTTTTGGCAGTTACCGCTGCATATTTTCAACCAAGCAAAAGTGGGACATGAAGAAAGCTGGTTTCTTCTGTATGTACGTTAAGATCAGACAATTGAGGTGTGGAAGAGAAGATTCCTTTATCCTTGGAAAAGTAGATTTAGGGCAAAGTGTTGAACTTCATCTCACATTGTGCAAAATCCACATATCTAAGTTCTGTACTCCAGAAATCTGTTTCATCTCAATTTCAGGCCAGTTGATCAAGGCTCACCCAGGGATATTTGCTGCCTAAAGCAAATGACCTCATTATGCCCTTGCCTCAATGCCACCTAAAGAAACCCACTTACTGGCAGCTGAATCTTACTTCAAGGAAGAGGATGCCCTCTACCTAATTTTAGAAAAGCAAGGAAAATTAAGGGCACACACAATTTTTTTCCCAGCACTTTGCTACTATTCATTACTTTTCTAACCTAGGACTTACTTGATACCTCTTAAATAAATTCTACAATTCTGCAGCAGGAACACATGAGCAGACTAACTTGAAGGTTCATGTGAGAAGGATAAAACCCAACAAGACCCAGAAGTACCAAAGATTGGAAGAGAAAGGAGTTCAGGATAATTGTTCTCCAGCTGGTGACATCTATATCATCCATCTTAGCATTCAACCTGATCTTGAATTGATCTTAACCCTGCAGTTCATGTGGTACTCTAAAAGTACAATATTATTAATTGATGGGGTACAGCTTATATATATCATGAACTTGTTTGAAGAAGCTCAGTTTCATCTGAGGTGCTAAAATGCTCAAATACTTTCTGTTTTTGCAAAGGATCATTCACGTAGGGTTCACCCCCCATGTAATTCTCATGAGCAGGGGGGGGCAACTATGGCCCCTTTACCACCTGTGGACTTCAACTCCCAGAATTCCTGAGCCAGTATGGTTGCTCATCCCTGCCAAGAGTGTGCAGACAGTCTGCTTTGAGATTTCCCCAATGTTTCAGAGGTGTAGCTGCTTACTTTGGAAATGGAGGGGAAGAATCAATGTCATTGACAGAAGTTAGGATACATTTGAATACCACCATTCTCAATTTTTTTCCCATTAAGGTTTCCTAAAATATAATAGTAACCAACTAAAATTATTGTGGTGAACAGGTTACAATAAGTAGAAAGGCAAGTTTTACAAAGTAGGACTTGTAAGCTAATCATATATTGGACACAGGAACAGAAAATATGAACTCTACAGCATTAACTAACCTGTTATATTAAGTAACATGGCATCATGTTGGCAACCAGGAACAAACCAGGAGGCCTCATAGCTTGAGATATAGCACCTGTAGAATCTTGAAAAGTCTTAAATACTTGTGGGCATAAGCTTTGAGTCAACCTGAGTCACCATTTCCCCCACATGAATCAAACTAATGAAGATTTATTGGAAACCCATGATCATTTAAATAGATAGATTAGTTAATGCTCATTCTGGTAATCCATTCTCCTCTACTGCTTGAGGCCTATATTGGGACTCCTCAAAGCCAACGATACCAGGGTAAAATTTGGACCTTTGTAGCTTAGAACCACATTACAACCCAAAGGTTGGTATAAAAATAGAACTGTAATGGATGATAGAGATATTGCCATTGACAATTTCAAATTATTTTCTTGGGAAAAGGTAAGAAAAGCAATGTAGGGCACTATGGATTGGAGCCTGAGGATTTTTTTTTTTTAAAAAAGTGGGGGTATGTTTAATGATTTCTTTAACAGGAAAACATTTCCCTTGGATCAATTTCAACTTCTATGTACCCATAGCAGCAGTACAGAAGTATTTTACCACTTTCAGAGTGGATTCCTCCCTCCCCTCCTTTCAATTTAGCTGACAGCCCTAGATTTCCCAATGGATTCCCCTCCAAATAATAATCAGGCCTGATCCCACTTAGTCCTTTTTTCACCCTCCAAAAATCAAGCCAGGTCAGCTAAATGCCGCCATCTGCTTTGACTAAAGGTTTCTTCAAGGGCTTAAAACTATTGTAACACTTGAAGACTAAAAGGAGAAAAAAAAATCTCAGAATTTTGCAGCAGAAAGGAGAAACAAAAGGCACATAAAACTAATCTGTACAATTGTTGAAAAACAATATAAGAGCAACTTTTACATAATTATTTTAATTAAATGTTATAAGTTGACCATCCGTCTCCACTGCTGTTAGTACAATTCTTGACTGCAGGTATACAATCCGACCACAAAAAGGAGGGAAGACGTGCAGAAGAGAGGAATTCCCAGCCAATTTGGGGAACCAAAATCCATGCAACTAGAGTGCAATCAGAGGATAGGAAGACTGTGCTACATTAGTTCAAATCTCTGTTAGGAACTATGCATCTGAAGGTTTTTGTGTATTACAGCAGCAGGTTAAGTAATCAATCAGGCTTTTTCAAGAGGCTCCATGGGATCATCATAACGCATAAGCCATTTGTGTTTTAAAATAACACAGTAGAACAATGTAAGTTTTGGTTACAGTTCCATAGTGTTAAGTACGGTGATATTACAACATATGGACATACCACATACTATGGACCCTGACATTTTCACTGCTAATGTCACCAGCAGCTTAAGGCTTTTCCCCTATAAATCAGGTAACTTCTTTCCCCTACAATCAGACAAGGTGAAAAGCTTATATGGCTGGCATTAGGCTACAACGTGAACCTTTGCCAATTGCCAATCCTATTCGTTGGAAAGGTTTCAAGGATTTAATCTATGAAGTTAAAACATTCCTCGCAGGGAACGGCTTAATCCTGTCTCCATTCCTCACCTGTTTTCCACACCAAGGGTGGGAAAATCAGGAAGTAAAGCTCTTCCGCCCTCCCTTTGTTAAAAGGCAATATTGCTTCAATTTCTGCCTGACACATACCTATTAAACACACACACACACACACACACACACACACACACCCTGCCAAGGAAGAGAAGGTGGTATTGCCAGGTCTAATTTGCTTCCCTTTCTGAGCCGCTCTGACTTTAGCATTTGAATCCAACACCTCTTTTAGGGATAATCCCAGAGCTAATCCTTAAAAAAAATCACCCTCCTCTTTTTAACATATCAAAAACTTGCCTCTGAGGCATTTTTTTTCCCCTGTGAAGAAAGCAAAGACAAATTAAAGTGTAATGGCTCAAACTCACCTTCTGACTCTATGTGATCTAACTCCAGTTGCTAATAATAAGCTAAGTTTATGAGGCATGGAGGTGTTTTTATATATCAGCCTAGCTCTGTCAGCTTACACAGCTCTTCCCTCACCTCTGCAGAAGCATTAAATCACTTCTCTTTATAGGCAGCAGGGTAGGGGAAGGCCTGAGCAAGCAATGGGCTGGAAGGAATGGGCGTGAGGATCTTTTGTTAAAAAAGAAACAGAATGGGAAAGACAGAACATCAAAGCCCATTTTAAATGCTTTCAAGAGTTTGACAAAAATAGTATAACTTGGATGCTATACAGGTTTAATGTCAAACACCCAGTTAATGTGCACTGATGCACTACCTGAGTAATTGCAAGTAGTCCTTGACTTATGACCACAATTGGAACCAGAATTTCCATTGCTAAGCAAGGCGGTTGTTAAGTGAGTCACATCTGATTTTCTGACACTTTTTGCTAAGAGAATCACTGGAGTTGTTATGTAAATCATGTAGTTCAAACCCCCATTGACATTACTAGTTGGAAACCAGCTGGGAGGGTCACCAATGACAATCACATGACCTTGGGACACTGCAACTGTTGTAAATACATGTCGGTTGCCAAGAACCCAAATTTTGATCATGCGACTCTGGGAATGCTGCAACAGTCATAGGTGCAAGGAATGGTTATTGTTGTGACCCCGACTCCCGAACCTGTCCTAACAGAGGAAGAGGACTCAGAAGGTGATGGGGAGGAACTAACAAGGCCTCCCTCTCCAGGACCCTCCTTTCTGGCAATGCCTCAGGTTCCATCCGAAGGCCAGGAGGAACAGCCTGGGATGTGCCAGGAGGAAGGCATATCGGAGCACCAATTGATAGGGAGCAAGGATGATGAATGCTGGCTTGATCCTAGGCAGCATCGGAGGGAGAAGCGTGCACAGCAACGGAAGAGGCACGGGAGGGCCAGAGATTGAGCTGAATCACGGAGCCACGCCCCACCAGGAATAAAAGTGAGTGGGATTGCTCTTCAGGCTTTGTGACGGACAAAGTTAAACCCTAAAAGTCACATCATGATCTCTGAAATTCGGCTTGGATATATTTTGGACTGAACATTGACTAAACTCTTGTCTTGTGGATAATTTGTTGCTCCTGGAAGGGACTGAAGATAAGTCCTCTTCTGCTTTATGGGAGTGAAAATGGTCTTGGCAGGCATTCAGCAGTTTGCTGCCAAAACCTTGGTCTGCCAAGAATTCTAATCTGTTTACCTAATAAAATATTGGCAGGCATGCTTGGTATTACGTTTGCCTGTGTGAGGAAGGGGGACAGAACAGTTATCACTTTTTTCATTATACAACTGCTAAACGAATGGTTGTAAGTCAAGGATTACCTATAAAGGCTGCCTTCTTCATATCAATGCAATGAGGCTCTCTATGCCTCAGTTAGATAGAGAAGCCATGATCCTATTATAGCTGAATGTTCTCTGAAGTTTTTAGATGTTGTCACACTATTGAACAGGGGTGTCAAACTCCTGGAAGAGCGCTCAGGCCACTACAGGTGCCCCTGACACGAGTGACATTGAGCTGGCCACGCCCACCCTGGCCATGCCCTCCCAGCCCCCCGAGGTCAAACATAACCCTGATGTGGCCCTCAATGAAATCAAATTTGACATCCCTGCTGTAGAACATGGTATCTGTTCACTAGCCAGAAGTAAAAAGACTGAAGATTTAATATAGACCATGAGAGAGGAATGTTGTTAGAGTGCTATCAGGTATGGACATTTGGATAAGGTAAATTGAGGACTATCTGTACTGTGAAGTTGAGTCTTTCACTGAAAAGCTGAATATTCGGCCTATCATGAACTGTTCTATTACTTTCAATGATATAAGTTGTGAGAGGAATCCTTGTAGACCGAATGTTAAATATAGTACCATGTGTTTTAGATTTATAAATATATCAACAGCTTTTCTAGTATTTTTTTTTAATCTAGTATTTTTCTCTAAAATGTTTAAGCAGTTAGGAGAGGGAAGATAGCACACAAAGGCTTTTTCTCTTTAGATATGAAATTTGGACATTTTTGCTTTGTGATTTACACAATAATTGTGAGTTCAAAAGCATACAAATGCAAGTAGATAAATAGGTACCACTTCAGTGGGAAGGTAACAGCGTCCCATGCACCTTGGTGTATACTTATGCTGGCCACATGACCAGTGGTGGGATTCAAAAATTTTTTACTACCGGTTCTGTGGGTGTGGCTTGGTGGGTGAAGCAGGGGAAGGATACTGTAAAATCTCCATTCCCACCCCACTCCAGGAGAAGGCTATTGCAAAATCCCCATTTCCTCCTGATCAGCTGGGACTCGGGAGGCAGAGAATAGATGGGGGCGGGGCCAGTCAGAGGTGCTATTTACTGGTTCTCTAAATTACTCAAAATTTCCGCTACCAGTTCTCCAGGACAGGTCAGTACCTGCTGAATACACGTCTGCACATGACATGACAACATTGGTTCCCTTAGCTAAGAAAAGGAGATGAGCACTAGCCCTTCCCCCCTTGAAGCGGGCTCAACCAGACAGGGGAAGCCTTTACCTCTAATTGATGGCTGACAATTTCATTTTGGTTTTTGGCCACTGGATCTACTTTTGTAATTCCTAACCACAATGAAATACATTAGATACTATGATCTGCACAACAAACATCCTCTTAAAGCAACACATGATATCAGTGAAATTATCACTTACAATGTTCTACTTAGCCCTGAGTAAAAACGTGAACATGATGAAGCAATACATTAGCCATTTATGTATTTACTCTACAGTGGATCTGCTGTTGATTTAATTTTTCTCTTTTGCCTCTTTGTAATCTCTTTGGGAGTTTGATACCTGGACAGTAAATAATAAATAACTTCTCATACAGTATTTTCTAAAATTTCCGTTTGCCAACAATTCATCGCTTTGTCTAGGTTTTTAATATATATTAAGGTTTTTATTTATATACTTCTCCTCTGTAACATACCCCTTGACACCTATAAAAATGCAACCACCTGGTAGTCTCCTGGCTTGGCTACATCGCCTATAAATTGTGAAGTGGGATGATGCCAACTTTTTAAAAAATCATTTCATTGTTTACAAATACAATCACTGAGAATGTGGTCTAAGGTCTACTTTAAGAAATAATAATTTCCTGTTTTCTGGAAAGCAGGAGTGTAGATTTTATTTATACTATCTATTCCACTTAGAATCTACCAGATACCTGCAGCTCACTTTAATGGATCTTGAAAGGGAACAAAAAGAGGGACTACTTTGTATTTATTTGGACATAATAAAAATTGTCAATTCACATTTTGATCTTTAACTGGCATGTGGCTCTTTCACATTTGATACCAGTCTGTGACTTTGGAGTTGTCTCTCCAAAGTTTAAAACTCCAAATAGCGGAAGTGATTATGCCCTTTCTGAACAAGCCAAATGCTTTCACCAGAATTGCAGAATACAGTAAAAATCTGAGGCATCCATCTTTATAAATAGGCTTTCTCTTCATTTCAGCAATAAATTACAAAAAACAGTTTATAATTATGTTCAGCAATTTAAATTATCACATCAAAACTAGCAACCATAACAAAATACTTTTACTATCCTGTAGATGCAAAAATTGTATCAGAGTTAGCTATAAAATAACTTGCCAATCCTAAAATTTCTTATAGTATCTAATACGTTTAAGTGCGTTAATCTGCACTGGATGAGAGAAACAAAAACACAAGTATGAACACTTCACGTTTTACAAGGCTGTACTAAGACTGACTCAAAAAATATGCTTTATAAAGCATATCAGCCAAAAATGAAATCCCTCTTTGCAGTGTTAAAATAGCTGCATCCTTTGACAGGATGATGTAACAGCTTTGAAGCTATTTACAACTGTGTCCACATGTTTGTACATGCACATCTGTTTTCCTTCACTGGCAGTGCTGGGGGAAATATGTTTGAAGATATCCCTATTTGCATCAAGATAACAGAATCCCATTTGAAGCAGTGACATTTAGTCTTTCAAAGGACGCAGCTACTTTAACACTTCAAAGGATTGTCTTCCAATTGTCAAGTACCTCTTTGAAGCATCTCTTTGGAACAGCTTGCAAAGCCTTAGTCCAGGGGTGAAATCCAGCAGGTTCTAACAGGTTCTGGAGAACTGGTAGCAGAAATTTTGAGTAGTTCAGAGAACTGGCAAATACCACCTCTGTGGTGGGATGGGAATGGAGATTTTGCAGTATCCTTCCCCTGGAGTGGGGTGGGAATGGAGAATGCAATATCCTTCTCCTGCCACACCCACCAAGCCATGCCCACAGAACCGGTAGGGAAAAATGTTGGATTTCACCCCTGCCTTAGTCTTATCTCTGAGAAAGCAATGGAATATATGCACCTAAAAAAATTTGGGACAGCACGCTTGATATCCATTATTCAGATGAAAATAATTTTCAGAAACATTGGCAGTAGGAGAGAGATGTCAGCAAGTCAACATTTGGAAGGAGTTTTTTTCCTTCATCCTCCATAACATGCATAGCCCAGGTTGCAGCTCCAATAAAATGTCTAGATTTTGACACTGAAAATGTGGTTTTTCTGCTGAAAATAAATGCCACCTACCTGACATTTTGTAAATGGAGTCTTTTTGTAGATTCCTCACTCATTACCTTTCTGTATTCTAAAGGAGATTGCTTTCAAAATTGAGCTTGTCGAGTCAACAAGTTCACTTTTGAATGATTGCAGGAGTGTGTGCTTTCTGAATTAATTTGTTGCACTTTCCCCCAATTCTTCAGCCATCTTAAAGAGCAGTGCAACAAGGGGGAAAGCAATGGTAACTCACTTCTTGTATAATAATAGTTGGCATTAGAAATGGCAATTGATTATACTGGAGTGCATATTTATTATGCGTATATACATGTGCAACTATCTATAAATATCTACGCCTGCCATTGTCACCGGAGAACAGATGTTAGCCAATCTGAAATGAAATCAGAAAACCAGATGAAGTGTAATAAAGACCAGTCAGTAAGATAATTGGATGAAATTTCTATTGCCAAGTCAAGGATTTATGTTGCAGTTTCTACACCACCCGGTATATTGAGCACAACAGGATATCAAGAGAATATGACAGCAAGAAACTAAAATTGCCAATACTTTACTGTACTGTAACTAAATGATTCCCTAGTTATTATACTCAGATTTCTGTAAAAAATAGTAAAAACCCAAAGGGAGAAATATTTACAAATATTATTCCATATTTCCACAATTAAAGACCAGCTACAGTAAAATTATTATTTGTCTCTTGAGAAACCTATATGCAGGTCAAGAAGCAACAGTGAGAACGGGACACAGAATCACTGATTGGTTCAAAATTGGGAAAGGAGTTCGGCATGGCTGTATACTGTTTCCCTGCCTATTTAACTTATATGCAGCATCATTAGAAAGGCGGGGCTTGATGAATCACGAATTGGAATTAAGATTGCCGGGAGAAATATCAACAACCTCAGATATGCAGATGATAGCACTCTAATGGCAGAAAGCGAAGAGGAACTAAAGAGCCTCTTGATGTGGGTGAAGAAGGAGAGTGCAGAAGTTGGCTTGAAACTCAACTTTAAGAAAACTAAGATCATGACATCTGGCCCTCTCAATTCCTGGCAAATAGATGGGGAAGAAATGGAGGTAGTGACAGATTTTATTTTCCTGGGCTCCAAGATCACCACAGATGGGGACTGCAGCAGGGGTGGGTTCTAAAATTTTTTACTACCGGTTCTATGGGTGTGGCTTATTTTGTGGTGTGGCTTGATGGTCATGTGACAATTATTTAGGATTTAGCAGAGGTACTGGTCTACCAGGCTTTTAACTGCTTGCAGAGCTGTACCGATCTACCCATTTATTTTTGCAGGCACTGGTCTACCCGTTTATTTTTGCAGGCACTGATCTACTCATTTGTTTTCTTTTAACACTGATCAGCTGTAGGGAGGCCCTTTGAAGCCCCGCGGCAAGTGTTTAAACAGTTTTTTTCCCTCTAGCCATCAGCTGGGACTCAGGAGGCAGCAATAGATTGGGGGTGGAGCCAAATAAAATGTAAGAATAATGCCGGGGGTGGGTGGAGGGGCGGGGGGCAGAACCAGTTCGGTGACATCATATCATCACCGCTACCAGCTCAGCGGAACCGGGAGGAACCCACCACTGGACTGCAGCCAAGAAATTAAACGATGTTTGATCCTGGGGAGGAAAGCTAGGCAAATCTAGACAGCATACTAAAAAGCAGAGACATCACCCTACCAACAAAAGTGTGTATAGTCAAGGCTATGGTTTTCCCAGTTGCAATGTATGGCTGTGAAATTTGGACCATAAGGAAGGCTGAGTGCCAAAAAATTGAGGCCTTTGAACTATGGAGAAGACTCCTGGGATCCCTTGGACTGCAAGGTGATCAAACCGGTCAGTCCTAGAGGAGATCAACCCTGACTGTTCTTTAGAAGGCCAGATTCGGAAAATGAAATTCAAATACTTCAGCCACCTAATGAGAAGGAAGGATTTACTGGAGAAGAGCCTAATGCTGGGAACGATTGAGGGCAAAAGAAGAAAGGGATGACAGAAAATGAGGTGGCTGGATGGAGTCACTGAACCAGTCGATGTGAGCTACAGGGGATGGTAGAGGACAGGAAGGCCTGGAGGAACGTTGTCCATGAGGTTGTGATGGGTCAGACACAACTTCGTGACTAACAACAACAACACAGTAAAATATCTTATCCTGAGATTTTTTTAAAAAAAATTCCTCAGCATCCTGTCTGAACTTTCCTTTTTCAACTGAACTCCTTCAATCATTGATAAGATTTCACTCATGTCTATTTCTACCATAACAGAATAATTCCTCTACCTCAAAAATAGATACATAAACTGTCCACTCCAAAAACAGAGCATGATTTCAGGCAATAGCAAAGTGATTTAAATAAATGCAAAGAAAGTCAATGCCTCTTTGAAAAGGGACACCACTGAGAAGGATCTACAGAATCATCACTTCACTAATTGCAATCACTTCACAAAATTAAGATTTTGAAAAATGTGGTACACTAGGGCATTTGAACTCGGACAATATAGTTTGCATGCCCTTTGCTGTACTCAGTTATTAGCATTCTTAATGATTAGAGCAACCAACCCCAGACGCTATCCTCTACATGATAGGTTATGGATGTGTGCTTCATAAAGTAGTTTTCTTCTAAGGCCAGGATTGTCAATGTGGCACTCATAGGTGCCATCACACACAACACTTTACCAGTGCTCCAACGCTGGAGTCCCTTCTATGCTTCACCAATATTGATCTGTTCCTGTCTAAACAATGAGCCAATCAAATGCTGCTTTTAGACCAGTGTTTTTCAACCCTAAGAAGATGCGTGAACTTTAACTCCCAGAATTCCCCAGTTAGCCATGAAGTCCACACATCTTCAAATTGCCATGGTTGACAAACACTATTTTAGACTAACAATGTTAACTGAAACTTAAAATGGGATGTCTGCTGCCACAGTTCTATAGTGCATCTGGGTACAAATGGGCAAGTAGAAATGGGTGGAGAAGAGGTATGACAGGAAAAGGAGTCTACTTCGCAAAATGTGATAGGGGGCTATGGAAGACAATATGTCTCCATGTATATTGGGGGAGATATGAGATGTATGGGCGTTGGTGGGTACATATTACACATAGGAGAGGATATGGGGGAGGAGAAGTAGACTACTTCGTTTGCACATGTTCAGATGCTCCTTGGACCGCACCTAATTCATTAGAACCAAATATACCGTTTATATCTTCTGTTCAAAGAAGTCATTTTTCTGTTTCTTGTTATAAGGAGGAGGGTCTTCACTGCTGTTGCTCCTGCCCTCTGGAACATCTTGCCCCCAATGGGAGGTTGGCTCAACCCTCCTCTCTTTTCATAAGGGCCTAAAGACGAGGCTCTGCCAGTCAGCTTGGGGCCCCCAGTGGGGCAATCAGTGCAATGGGGGAGGTTGATTGAGTAACAACCAATCCAGGGGTGGGTTCTACTTACTTTTACTACTGGTTTGCAACGGGAGCGCACCGGGAGCAACCCACCACTGAACAGATCCCACCTCTCCCCCCACCCCGCATGTGTCTTTGGTTTTAAAGTTTCATTTTAACATTTTATATTTTAACTGAGATGCAACTGTAAGCCGCCCAGAATTACCCTATGGTGAGATTGGTGGCCAATAAATTTTATAAATAAATAAATAAATAAATAAATAAATGCTTTTTATCCCCAGATGTTCATTACGTATGAGAGTGGAGAAGCTGCTATCCATCGACCTGCCTACCTCTTTTTTCTTCTCTAAGCCAGCTACCTCAGCTTCAAATAAATAGGCTAGTTTCCTGGGAACTGGAGCAAAATTGGTATCAAGGCAACCTCTAATGATTTTGGTCTAGTGGATACCATCTCATATAGTCTCCACTTGTTGGCTTTGTTCCTTTAATGGCTTGTTGACTTAGAAAATTAAGTAATGAAATATCAAGGCAAAAGGAGTAGGCCTTGATGCTTAAAGCCTCTATCCATATAATAGTCTGGGGAAGAAACATAAAGGAAAGTACAGTATTATGGAAAGTACAAAAAAAGGAAAATGTAGTAGTAGGCAAAAGAAACTAAAGCAAGTGATAACAGAAAAGAGCTCTACTTAAATATACTTTACACCAATGCCATTTACTGAATCTCTCATAACTTAATATTGTTACAAACCATCTTTGCTTCGTGCATTATTTGTGCATTAACTGCCTTTTGTTTCTTAAACTTCACATAACAAAGTGGGCAGCAGCGTACTCTTATATTCAGGTAGTTGTCGACTTATTACCATTCATTTACTGACTGTTCGAAGTTTCAGTGACATGGAAAATTGAAATGCCTTATGAACGTTTTTCATACTTATGACCATTGCCCCATCCCTGTGGTCATGTGATCAAAATTCAGGTCCTTAGCGACTAGCATGTATTTATGACAGTTGTACTGCACATGTGATTGCCATTCATAACCTTCCCAGGCAACTTTCGACAAGCAAAGCCAATGGGGGGAAGCCAGATTTGCTTAATGACTATATGATTCACTTAACAACTGCAGTGATTTGCTTAACAACTGTGGCAAAAATGATCTAAAAGGAGGCAAAATGCACTTAACAACTTCCTTGCTTAGCACTGGAAGTTTTGGGCTCTATGGTGGTCATATGTCAGGGACTATCTGTACAGCCATTTCCATTTGCAACATTCATTTATTGCTATCTACTACCCTTCTTTCAGAATTTCTACCTCTTAACATTTTCTCCTGCATTTCCTCGCCTGTAGTTATGGTTCTGCCAAGGAACAGAAATCTATCTACCTGTTGGGTTGTTGTTGTTGTTTTAATTTTACTATTAGACTTTTATGCCGCCTTTTTTATACATGTAGTCCTCGACTTATGACCACAACTGAGCTCAAAATTTTTGTTTCCAAGCAAGATATTTGTTAAGAGAGTTTTATGACCTTTTTTGCCACAGTTGCTAAGTGAATCACTGCACTTGTTAAGTTAGTAACATGGCTGTTAAATGAATCTGGCTTCCTCATTGACTTTGCTCATCAGAAGGTCATAAAAGGTGAACACAGGACTTTGCAACCATCATAAATATGAGTAAATTGTCAAGCAGCTGAATTATGATCATGTGGCTATGGGAGTGTTGCAATGGTTATAAGTGTGAAAAATGGCCATAAGTCACTTTTTTCAGTGCCGTTGTTACTTTGAACGGTCACTAAATGAACTGTTGCAAGTCGAGGACTACCTGATTTGCATTTTCTCGTTTTATTTTATTACATGGAAATAGAAAAAGTCCTTGCAGCGAAATCTCCCCCTTGCTTTCATATACCAGAGGCCAGCAACTTTTTAAAATGGCAAGTATGATTGCGCAACTTTTCTCGTCAACCTAGGCAACACATAAATCAAACACTGACTAGTTTAATAAAGAAATATATGAGCAAATAATTTAGCCAAAATCTTGTGAGTCTCCACTTGAGATCTTGTGCGATTTGGCTGTTTACATCTCTGGGTGTCTGTTGCTGGAACTGAACTGCCAATCCTGATACGTGGATACCAGGGGTGGGTTCTACTTACCTTTACTACTGGTTTGCAACGGGGCCGCACGCATGCGCAGAAGCTTCTGTGTATGCACAGAAGCGTTCTGATGATGTCGGGGTCGGTGGACAGAGCCTCCCGCCAGTTTTATTACCAATTCTATAGAATTGGTCTGAACCAGGGGCAACCCACCACTGGTGGATACATACATTTTTCATGAATTAATGACTGAAGGAATACCTAGTCTACTTCTGCTTAATGCTATTTTTTTTTTAATTCCACCCACTTTTTACAAATACAGTACAGAATCAGACCAGGAACTACTTGGGACTGGTAGTTAAGAAGAGAAAAGTGTATCAGATTAGCTGAAGAAACTTATCAAAAAGCAAGAGGGATTTAACAGAGTGGGGATAGTGATTCAGATTAGGAGAAAAGATATATACATAATTGCAAAAATAAACAAAAAGTTTTTTTAAAAAAAAAACTGATACAAAAGAAAAAGAACAAAAATAACCTGACAAATTATACTTAAAATTCTTAAACGAGAGTATGAGGAATCTACACAATCTATCCAAACTTTCTGCTGTACACCTTCCCTTCACAGGCAAGTCTATGCATATGTGGCCAAGTGCCTACAGTTTTTGGCTCACACATACAGTGTCTGTATTTCTTAGACTAAAGAATACAATTTTTTTCCCAAGCTTCATTTAAATTACTACTGTCGTGCTTCTCTTCCAATCTCTCTCTGTGTGACATTGTTTTGACCTGACTTCCACACAAACGTGTCTCCATTCCACAATTAATAGGCAAGAGAGTAACAGTAATTTCCCAAGCCTTACAGCATAGATATGCATTCATGTCAGCTTGAAGCTAGATCTACCCTTCCATGAGATAGAATATATCAAAGGGAAAAATATCTTTTAATGTATTTTTTCATGGCTTTCTTTCACAGGTTTCATCAATATAATGATCAGATTTATGACAGGTTCAAGTAAACCAGACAGACGAAAAGAACTGTGTCAACAGAACTATTTAGATGTACCTAACTTAACATGGAAAAACCCACTGAGATTTCAGTAGCTGTAATGGCAAATATATCTGTGGCATAATTATAGGGATGAAGATGAAGCAAAATGCTGAGTGAATTCAAAGCAACCGCCCTCCATCCAAATGGAAAAATGATGAATAAAATGGTCAAATATTCCAATATTGACATCCTGTATGTCTTGCAAAAGAATTTTTGGAACAGTGCAACAGAAAGATTCTTCTGCAAATATTATTACATTTCCTATGCTTAGTATATGTGGCCTTTGAAACAGCAAGATGCTTTTCTGCTTTCCAGAAGGCACAGCTGATTTTAGAAGAAAGAAAGATCCTGTGCATTCTTGGTTCACTTTTGATCACTTTTGTAGAGCTGGGTGGATCTGTTCCTCTTTTACTATACTGAACTGGCTTCAGAAGACTGAAGTGAGCAACAATCCCTTCATTCCTGAATGAATTAGATTAAAATCAAGGAACCAATTGCATACTGTGCTCAGGACAGAATAAAGTTAAAAGATTAAAATGGAAAAAAAATTTGGTGAGTTTGCTCTTGAAATTCATAAAAAGACAGAATAGCACAAAGGACATTCTGAAGCAAGCAATTATTTATAGATAAATAGAGATTCAGTTTATTACATTCAATTTTCCTAAATTACATGTTTATAATGAGAGTCAATTATATCTCAATTCCTAACAATAGAACAGATCATTAATACATGAACTATGATTCTCAAAGGAGCAACATGGTTAGTAAAGCCAGCAGCTTTTGATACCATCGACCATGGTATCCTACTGCAGCGGCTTGGGGGGTTCAGGGTGGGGGTGGGAGGCACTGTTTTACAGTGATTCTCCTCCTACCTCTCAGGTTGCTTGCAGTTTGTTTGGGTGAGGGGACAGAGGTCCACCCTGAGGCCCCTAACTTGTGGGGTGCCTCAGGGGTCAGTTCTCTCCTCCCTACTATTTAACATCTATATGAAGCCACTGGGTGAGATCATTTGTGGTTTCGGGGTGAGCTATCATCAGTACGCTGATGATACTCAATTATACATCTCCACCCCGGGGATGCCCTTTCCGTGATGTCCCGATGCCTGGAGGCGGTGCGGGTCTGGATGGGTAGGAACAGACTCAGACTCAAACCTTACAAGACTGAGTGGCTGTGGTTGCCGGCATCACGCGCTCTAGAGGTCCTGTCACTTTTGATTGGGGGGGAGGTACTTGCCCCCGTTGAAAGGGCCCGCAACTTGGGTGTCCTCCTGGATTCCCGGCTATCTTTAGAAGAACACTTGATGGCCGTGACCAAGGGGGCTTTTGCACAGGTATGCCTGGTGCGCCAGTTGCGCCCTTTCCTAGATCATGATGCCCTTCACACGGTCACTCATACCCTGGTTACATCCCACTTGGATTACTGCAATTCCCTCTACATGGGGCTGCCCTTGAGGTGCACCCAGCGGCTCCAGCTGGTCCAGAATACGGCCATGCGGGTGGTTACGGGAGCTCCTCGTTACTCCCGTGTAACACCTCTCCTGCACTGGTTACTGGTGGTCCACCGGATTCACTTCAAGGTGCTGGTATTGACCTATAAAGCCCTACATGGCTTAGGCCCGGGGTACTTGCAGGACCATCTCCTGCCTGCTTCCCACCGTCCTGTCCGCTCTCACAGAACCGCTCTCCTCAGGGTACTGTCGACCAGGCAATGCCATCTGGCAACGCCCAGGGGTAGGGCATTCTCTGTGGGCGCCCCTACCCTTTGGAACGAACCACCCACCGAGCTCCGGACGGCCCAGGATCTCCGCTCCTTCCATCGAGGCCTGAAGACTTGGCTATTCCAAAGAATGGGCTGATGCTGATTCTTGGGTTTTATTATTCATTGATTTTAATTTGGTTTTAACGGGATTTTATTATTTTATCATTGTATGTTTTTAATCCTGTGTTTGCCACCTTAAGTCCTTCAGGAGAAGGGCGGCATATAAATACTGCCAAATAAATAAATACTGTAATGGTTAAGATGCTGGATTAGGGACATCTGGGTGCAATTCTCCTTATCTACTGGCTGACACTAAATCAATCATAATCCTCATCCCATTGACATTTGAGTAACAAAGGGAGGGGGGGACTAATTGTGCCAGATATCTTTCTTTGGATTCTTAAGGCAAGGATGTAAATTACGCAATATGGAAACCATAGACATTCTTATTGTCAACCCACTCTCCCAACTGACGGGAACCAAAAATGTGTGACTTTTTGCTCGGAGCACGTTTTAAAGGGATTAAATGGTGGTTTAAGCCTAACAGTTGCTTAAGGCATCCATTTCAAAATGCCCTGACCACACCCAATTCTGGGGTGTGGTCTCTGTATTCAAAATGCTGTAATAATGCCAAGAGGAAAATGAGGAAGACAAGGAGACAAAAAGCAAACATGAGAAAATTGTACTTGCTCTTCTCCAATTCCCAATCCTAACTATACCTGATGTACAATGCTGCAGCTACATTATACTAACCTGAACAGGCCCTAATTCATCTCACATATGTGATGATGTCTTAACTTTGCAAAATAATAAAAGCACTAGATTATTCAAATAAACTGGAAGACTTAACTTGTTTCTAAGAATCATTCTGCTGTCTCTCTTATGGACCAACAACACAATTTTGCTCACATCGTCAAGTGGGAGCATACATACATTCATACATACAAACAGGTGGTCCTCATTCAGCAACCGTTCATTTAGTAACCATTTGAAGTTACAATGGCACTGAACAAGGAGACTTATGGTTGCTCCTCAAGATTCTGGCCATCACAGTGCCCCTGAAATCATGTGATTCCGATCCAGGATCTTGGCTATCAGGACAAAAATTTGACATTGCAGCATCCAACAGTCACTTAATTGCCAGTTGAAACCTTCACTGCCAGCTTCCAACAAGCAAAGTCAATGGGAAAGCTGGCAAGAAGTCACAAATCATATGATGTCATGCCTAACTAACTCCAAGATGATAGGGGAATTAATATTCCTAAACCTTTTCTGAAATTACCATCAGTAACATCCTTCATGGTCTACAGAAATAAATCAAGTGACAAACTCAACAGTATTTCACACTCATTCAACAATATTCTACAATATTCCACTTTATTAGGAAGCAATAAAACCAACCTTCTGTAAAGAGACAGTCAAATCTAATACTGAAGTGGCAAGCTAGAAATAAGCTATCCAGGAGACCAATAAAAAAGTCATATGGGCATTTGCTTAGCTACAGTCTGAAGCACGTTATTTATTATTTTATTTAAAATATTTATACTTCACCCATAATACCGAATGCCTCTCAGACATCACCTGTCTTGAGGCTTACAGTATAAAAATGTAGGTCACAGAAAGGAAAAAGGAAAGAAGAGTGAAAGCAAAACCAGATAATTTACGTTCTTGACATTTCAACATTCCTATAATGGCCAGCCAAATGTGGGCTGTTTAGTGGCAGTCAGCCAACATTTTGTCCAAATGACAAAAGATGTCATGAGGTCAGCACACAAACTCTGTCCTTCACATCCATGCAACATGACAATGTCTGAAAAGAAAGGACTGAATTTCTGTTGCAGTTTCACAATGTACTTTTTGTCATTTCCTTTCCCTTGCTCCCTAACAAGAAATGCACATGCTGAAGGAGGCCAAACTGCTATCATTTAACCAGAGAGATGATACCTCTAATATCATCAAACATTAACATCTCCCTATCCCAGGTCCTTGACGGATAAAATGCCAAATCCAGTCTAAACATCTGGCTAATTGTAGGGCAAATTATAATTGTATATGTTGCCTATTGTATATGTTGCTCTCTTTGAAGAGAGCCTTCAATCCAGATAATCACACCACCACCCCAGGAAGATGTTCCTTCCTCAGATGAATGTTCATCCTTATAGCCTCTTGCTGCAATTCTGCACGGATGAGTCTCATCCGTGCAGAATTGTAATACTGTAATTTCAATGTCAGTCTTTTCAAGATTTCATCAAATATGATGAGCCCAGTGTTTGGATGAAGATTGCTAAATGAGATAGTCTTCAGTCTTATCTTCCTTTCCAAAATTAAAAACATTCTGAACACACTGTGTACAATATCACTTCTAGATATCCTACTTATTGAAAAATACTTTTTTCTACTCTTTGTCCCATTTACTACAAATCCTTAAAATACAAGTTGGAATCACTTTATAAATCATCTAATCCAAGCCTTGCTAAGTACAGAAATCCTCTAAACCAGGGGTGAAATCTACTTACCTTCCTTATCTGTTCAGAAGCACATGTGCTGCGCGTGTCACGTGCGCGCGCAGACCTTCTACGCATGTGCAGAAGGTAAAAAACACATTATTTCCTGGTTAAAACCAAGAAGTAATGACACTCGGGCGGATGGGTGGAGCTTCGCTCCGCCATCGCTACCGGACCACCAAAACCACCAGCCAAGATCGCTACCAGACTGGGTGATCCGGTAGCATTTCACCCCTGCTCTAAACCATCCCAGAGGGTGGCCATTATTTAGGTTATTTCTTTTGAACAAATAGTATCCTTCACATTTTATGTTCCAATTATAATTCCACTAGATTTACTTAACATCTACAAGGTCTTCCCCTGTTAGGATTTCTAATTCTTCCTGTCTGTTACTTATTGAGGTGTGGGATGTATTGTTCTGCTGGACTCGAGGTCAAAGAAGATTCCAATAGACTCTAATATCTTATTCCCACAAAAGTTTAACTGGATCAACATTGAAGTTAGTATGTCATAGGAACACCATAAAAAAGTCATTTCATCCAATCAACCTCAGAATGTTAAATTTAGTCTATGATACAGTCACACGATTAAACTAGCTTGGCTCACTGAGGTGTGACATAGGAATAGAATTTACAAGTACTCCCAAGTCTTGTGATGCCCATCATTAGGTATCTACCATGGCTCTCTTGCCAGCAGAAAATCTAACTGTACCCCCAATAGCTTACCTTACCATTAACCCTTATCCTTAATCCTAATTTTGGTGATACGATAATTTCTTATTTATGAACCTTCCAAATTTTAAAGATTGGGAAGGGATGAGGAAACAAGGGAGTAATGAGTTAAATTTATATTTATAATTTACATTTAAATTATATAAATTTAACACAAAAATAGTTTGTCATGAAAATGACTGCCTGTGAAGGCTCTTGGATTGGGGCTGAAAGGTGAAAGCAGGAACAGTATGCTCCATCCCATGTTTGGGCAGACCAGGTTGCTTCAGAGTACTAAAGATCAGAGAGATGAAAGAGGGTGTTGCGAAACATTAAAGCAAATGAACTAGATCTAGAGAGCTCTGGGTGGATCCAATCACCTACCCAGTAAGCAAGACCAGAACGAGAAGCAGAAAATTCTTCTCTTTAAAGAAGAATTTCAAGCCTTCCAAGCCCTTAGAAGACCTATTTTCTGTAAACATATCCTGGATTTGAAATAATCACCTGTTTCATTGCTACAACTTACTTTGTAAACAAAACTATATCCTAATTAGGATGTGTAAAGCTAACGTGTAAATCCCTTGAATTAAGATTGTATGTCTTACTGATGCCTTTTTACATGATTTCTAAAGCCCAACAGGCAAAAAGAAAGAAAGAAATGGGGTATAACAGTGGTAATAAATGTTCTCTACACTGTCATGAGCTTTTCGCATAAGCTATTTGCTTATATCGAACTTGGATTTGAACTCTTCACATTGATGGGGAAATGAGGGTGTATAAGAGTTGGCCTTTCGCCAAACAGTTAGCACCTGGCAAGGTGAAACAAATGAAGGGTATGGTTAGAATTACTAAATATTTTTCTGGCAAACAGGAAGGGATCTACAACTGCTTTTACTTGGTGAAAAAGAGAAAGATGTAAACTCCTCTGTCTCTTTTTCCCTTAATAAATCACTTTGAAAGCTGGATGCCTAGTGCCAGCCAGCCAGAAAATGTGATGCCTGACATTTCTTAGGACAAAGACCAATGCAATGTGACCCCTTCAAAGGCACTCCAGGGACTTAGCCCAGAAAGAGACAGAGGTTAAGGACAATGTCACTTCAATACTGTTTAGTCTCAATAGATGGATGAGCAGGCTGAAACTTCCTGGGAAAACTTACAGAAGGATCCAGTAACCATTGTTGCGACTAGCCCCAGGAATACAACATTGAATGGGCAAAATTTGCTGACTTATTTTGGATGACTATCAACCCAGAATTCTGCTTATCCTTTTCCTGGCTCACGGGATATTTCAATCAAATGTTCTGGAGTAAGACACTAGAAATAAATATGCTTGTTGGTTTTAAAATAAGATTTATGATAGTTTCACTTATACTTGTTTTGATTGCTCAAAAGCTGTTTTGAAAAGATTGCTAACCTGAAAAAATGGTGGGGTGGGAAAGAGGAGGAGAGGCAGTAGATACTGGATAAACAATAAGAGAGATGGACATGGCACTGTACTGTCTGGCTGTATACCTGTCCACTTACCTGATTAACACCTGCAGAAAACATCTTCCTTGAAGTACATGCTTCTGTCTCAGACTATCACTCCAAGATTTCATTAGTCTCGGAGGCCTAAAACTTAAAAGGAACTTTTCCTTGGCATGATAAGGTCATTGCTGGTGAATTCACTACAGAAGAGACAACTCAAAGGTGAGTAGTTTGGGGCCAAGGGAAGCTCATTTTTTAAATGCATGTAGGTATTCCTCAATTTACGACTACAACTGAGCCCAAAATTTCTATTCTTAAGAGAGACAGTTATTAAGTGAGTTTTGCCCCATTTTACAACCTTTCTTGCCATGGTTGCTAAGTGAATCACTGCAGTTGTTAATAACAAGGTTGTTAAGTGAATCTGGCTTCCCTATTTGCAAACATCATAAATATGAACCCGCTGCCAAGCATCTGAATTTTGATCATGTGACCATCAGGATGCTACAGTGGTCATAAGCATGAAAAATGGTCGTATGTTTTCAGTGCTTTTGTAACTTCAAATGGTCACTAAACAAATGGTTGTAAGTTGAGGGCTACTTGTATGAAAGGTTGGATTCCAGAAAAGGATAGGGAAGGTTCTAATCTTCTAAAAATGTCCATGCTAAGGTTGCCCAAGCAGGAACAACTCGGGATTTCAAGTCTTCCATCAAACTGTTCCAGGTAAGATCTGTCCCCTTATATGAACAGCAGCCATGTGGAGATGGGCGTTACCGTAGATAGTTCTGAATCATATTCCTGTTAACACTCTCTACCTCTCTTTCACACTTTCCTTCTAACATAGTATCTCTCCAAACTAGTTAATTTTGTGGTTTCTTTTTTTCCTTGAATATCAAATGTCTTTTATTGCCAAAACTGGCACTACAGTTTTATTTCTGCCAGAGCTGAGACCTAAAACAACATTAAAGGCAGAAGTTCCTCTGAGCACACTTTTTCACCATTTCCTTTTAGGAACATCAGGGAACCTGGTACAGGAGCCTGAAAGCAAGGCTGATGATTATCTATCCATCTATCTATCTACCCAATTCCCCCATGTAGTATTACCAGGAGAGGAAAACAAACAGTCAAGAAAACTCCAACGCTGGATTCTACGTACATCCACAATCTTTTTCTTTCTCCCGCTCGTTACTTACTGTCGAAAGCCCAGCTTATATTCTTTACACTAAATATCTAGTGAATGACAGGATGGAGGCCTCTGCAGCCTTGCTTGACAGCAGTAATCAATAGGTAGTGAAATCCTCACCAAGCCATTCCTCTTCCTTCTGGCTACAAAGGCAAATGAAACTTCAGCTGTAAAAGTGAAATACTGATCAGAAAGGAAGTACAAGCAGCAGCCTGTGTCAAAATGCAAACTGTCCGAGTTTCATATATTTGCCTCCGCAATTCTACAAGCTTTAAACTAGAAAGATGCCGGATGACTAATAAACTGAGTATACATCTCACTGAACCTTTATACTCAAAGGAAACTGCTTATCTTGTCCCATATACTCTTACAGACTGCTAGTGGGCAGCACGATTTCAATAGGATCTTCCACCCATAGTTGAACAGTTAAAAAATTGAGGCATACAGAAATAACATCAGGAATCTCCTTCATGATGATTCCCTGTTACACCTCAAGATGGGAAATAGTTTGATTGAGAATTATTTTTCATAACCGTCAGAGTATCACTGTAAGAAAAATAGAGAAGGAGGTATTTCATATAAATTTTATTTCTCAACCGAAGACAATTAACAGGTAAGAACTCTGCATTTATAGCTACTCAGACCCCTTTACAGACCCCTCACATCGTGGACATAAACTGTTTAAACCCTCAAAACGACACTATAGAGCACTGCACACCAAAACAACTAGACATAAGAAGAGTTTTTTCCCGAACGCCATTGCTCTGCTAAACAAATAATTCCCTCAACACTGTCAAACTATTTACTAAGTCTGCACTACTATTAATCTTCTCATCTTCTCATCATTCCCATCACCCATCTCCTCCCACTTATGACTGTATGACTGTAACGTTGTTGCTTGTATCCTTACGATTTATATTGATATTGTTTCCTGATTGCTTATTTGTAACCTACGACTATCATTAAGTGTTGATGAATGTATCCTTTATTTTATGTACACTGAGAGCATATGCACCAAGACAAATTCCTTGTGTGTCCAATCATACTTGGCCAATAAAAAATTCTATTCTATTCTATTCTATTCTATTCTATTCTATTCTATTCTATTCTATTCTATTCTATTCTATTCTATTCTAGCTACAAACATTTATGTTGTTCTACTCTGCAAAAAAAAAGAAGAAGAAGAAGAAGAAGAAATCACCTTTTAGGTTGTAACCTGGAGAGTCACCACTTTATCTCATTAATCTCCTCAAAAGGACGACAGAAATGGCAGCCACCTTTGCTTCTGCCTCTGTGGTTTGGCAGAACTATTTGCTCAACTTAGAGAGAGGAGGGCAATGACAGGGCCAAGGGTGGAACAGGACAGACCACAAGGGAGTGGTTGCATCTTCAGCCACAGCTGTGCAGCCATTAAAATGCCCATTCAGATTGAAGCCTGGCTGCTATACAAAATGGTGACCCATTGCGAAGCTGCACTTACTATCACTTTTTATGAACTAGACTCATGAAACTTTCTTTACCATGGGAAAAAATTTCAGTAGATGTCAGCTTCTGCAATAGATAGGTTTTCTATACAAAACCTGTATGGGTCCCCTTTTTTTTTTAATTCATAAGAATCTAAATTGCAAATATAGCAATTAACAGCAATTCAGTACAAGAGAAGAAAACAAAGGAGATCCCACGTCTCTGGCACAGACTACTTTACAGCACACTGAATGTAATACAATTCTTTTGAAATGTATTAATTTGAAATAATACTGTTTCACATGAAGTGGGCTTTGTAGAATGAAGTGAGACTTAAATAGCATATTATGCAATAACGACAGTGAATGCTTGCATCGTTCCATTCAGTTTACTTCACAAACTTCAACTAATGTATCCATATAATGTCCTGAGAAGGTAGTTTCTAAGGGGGAAAAAAGCCCAAGCAAATCTAAGATGCATTGGATACACTCCAAGGGCTCACTTACAACCCAGACAACCAAAAGATATGCAATGTTAGCAGCAAGTCTGGGAGCACAATTTGTCAAGCAGAGTAACTATTCAGGAACACTTATTTCTTGGTGAAAGCAAAGATACATAACAGACATAAAGCAGAGACTGAATCACTGCCAATACCTCATCTAAAGTGCCAGGGTTGGCACAAGAGCTAGACAGAGTGACAACAGTAGGACCTCACAAAGATCAGATAAATACTGTATAGGATATGAGGGAAGTGAATGATAGATACAGATAGGAAAAAGCCCATTCTGAAACTGATGTGAGCCGTCATAAGATTGAATTTCCTCACTATGTACCTGGTGAAAAAAAGAATCCAACCTCCGCATACCTCTCAAAGGAGACAATCAAGAAGCCAAAAAGGAAATAAAAAGACCTAAACACCTCCTCATCAGCAATCAACACCCAGATAAGCAGAGATTAGCACCAATATTAACACTAGAACAACAATCAAAAACAAACAACTCCCCAATTGAGAAACTCACCAATTCAGACAAACAAGCGAACAGTAAACAACAGCCCAATCAAAGAACTACCGAATCCATTCCAACCGACACTGATAGAGCAAGCCACAAAATGACAGCAAATTATATTTCCTTACTAGCACTGATAATGTTACTTAGTTTGTGTTGAAACATCTGCAAGAAAACAACCAAGCTCAGACAGCACTAAGTACCCCACAGAAAAAAGAATTTTCCCACACTGAGGAACAGGAAACATTCCAGTTCAAGTGGAGAGTGATGGCTCCCTTTTCAACAAGGGAGTTGTTCCCTGATCAAAGATGAAAAACACTCCCTCAGAGTGTATCTGAAGCAAACCAAGATGCATTGGTCCCATGAAAAAGCATCATAAACTAGATTCTTCCTAATAGTCAATTGATTCTTTTTTGAGAAGTGACGGAAAGTGGGGTAGATTGTTTGGTGGAAATCAGGATATATATTTTTTCCTTTCTCACATTTAAAATAAAAACAAATAAATGACTAACAGTTCAAAAACTGTGGCATCCTTGGTGCTCTCTGGTTTGGTTGTTTGCCTGCAGATGTTTCATTGGACTGTACAATGAAGGCTGCCTTGGAAGAGTATCCGGAAACTTGAGTTGGTGCAAAATGCAGTGGCACTGGCAGTTATGTGTGCCCCTTGTAGAACACACAGTACACGTCTACCTTGCCAACTGTATTGGTTACCTGTTTGTTTCCAGATCTAATCCAAATTGTTGGTTCTGACCTTTAAAGGACCTATATGGGATCAAGTTATTTGAGGGACCACCTCCCCAAGTACATCTTCCTGTCCCACCAGATCTTGGTGAGAGGACATGCTGGTTGTGGGCCTTCTCAGCTATGGCACCTACATTGTGGAATATCCACCCGTCTTAGGTTAGGCTGGTACCTTTCCAAAGGTCCCTCAAGACTTAGTTGTGCCATCATGCCTGGGAACCCCAAGGAACTGGTGAAGTAGTGAGATGACTCTGTTGTTGCTATTGTTGTTGTTGTTGTTGTTGTTGTTGTTGTTGTTGTTGTTGTTATAGTTGTTATAGTTGTTATTAAGCTCATTATTTTTTAGTTGCACTTTATAATTTTTAATATTTTTAATAGTAATGATTATTACTAACAAATAACAAATCATTGTTATTTGTGAACTATTGTTTTATAATTTTGTAATAAGCCGCTAGTTTTGTGAAATGGGTAGCTATATAAATTTGAAATATAATTAAATAAATTGCCCAACTAAGTAACATCAACAGTGCTGAAAAGTGTGGGGTTTGCTCCCTATTTATACACAGAAGTTTGTCCACCCAGTGTTGGAGGGAATGAGGTTTTGTTTGATATTTCCTTGATAGGGTATTGTTTTCTCTTTGATTGTTTACATGGTTTTAATCCCTGCCTATCTTGTTGGATGCTGGAGAGGACCTGTTCTGTTGGGCTTGTTTCTTTCTTTCTTTCTTTCTTTCTTTCTTTCTTTCTTTCTTTCTTTCTTTCTTTCTTTCTTTTTCTTTCTTTCTTTCTTTCTTTCTTTCTTAGCTTTTTTAGTTGTCTCTTTTCAATGATGTGTAAATATGGTTTATTTCTATGTGTGACATATATAAACAGGCAGCAAACTCCACACTCACTTGGCTCATATGATATTACCCAGTTGTGTAATTAAACATCTGCAAGCAAAAAAACAAGCTCAGAAAATACCAAGGACTTGACAGTTCAACCCTGGGCTACAGATATTTCTTTATTTCTTTATCATATTTAGAAACCACAATCTCCCTCATACAGCAACTTCATGTATTCTCTTTTGCAAGAACATCCAACAACATTGAACAGAAAATAAATGTATCAAAACATTATAGGCAAAAACGA
This sequence comes from Pituophis catenifer annectens, assembly GCF_029215685.1. NCBI lineage: Eukaryota > Metazoa > Chordata > Lepidosauria > Squamata > Colubridae > Pituophis > Pituophis catenifer. The sequence continues at coordinate 244,576,015 of NW_027256881.1, read as the reverse complement.
ACATATCTCTGTTAAGTTCAAAGTTAAGACATAAATTTAACTACTAAAAGCAAGGGATTGAACATTTTACCAGTTTCTGTCTTTAACAGCTTGCAAAGTAGATTTAATGAAAAAAATAAAATGCAATAAAAATATTCACAATTAGCAGTCCGGTGAGGTACATTTATCACATTGCTAGTAATTTTACAAATACAGAAGTAAAACCATAAGAATATTTCCAGGTGATTTGTAGTTTTGAAACACATATCATATGTGACAGAAGCTACTGTCAAAAAGTCTCTTTTATGTTCTCTTCTCTCTTTTTATCATAGCCCATCATCCATTTCCTTGTGTGCTTCTCATTTTCAATGGCCATCGAAAAATTTAAATTTCAAATAATAAACCCATTTATCTGATCTAATCATTTACCATCATTACAACTGCTTCCATTTTCTCAATTGATTGAACATTGACAATGGACAACATGCTTCCAAATGTACAATACAGAATATTTGCTTTGTTTATGGTACCCATGCAAATGTTCCAAAATAAAGAAATTCCTCAAAAAAAAAAATAGAATGTACATTCTTTTCTTAAAGATCATTTGGGAATAGAGAAAAAATATTTTTAGCTTTGAAAATTTTGTAGAAACAAGGTAAATACCTGATTTGAAGTTGGCACCAAAGAATTCTTAAATTTGCTGGATTCAAATAATCTGGAAAAGAAAAAGCAAATGTAAGTTTATTTGATTACTTCTTAGAAAGTATATCTATCAGATTTGCTCTAAGATCCAGCAGAAAAGCTGGAAATTCCTTTGTGATCAATGAAAAACAGTAGGATATCCAAGCTGCCAAACTCACTTTCAGAGTCGTCCTCCTCCTGCCTGGCAGATTAAGAAACTTCAATTTAAAAAAAAAAAAAAACGAATGGAAACAACAGAGAAACAATAACAAATGACATTGGCTGTACTTGTGGCCTGATCAGAATGGTGGAATTTTTTAATCCTAGAAGAAAATCGTTTGAAAATAAGATACCACAATAAATAACTATTGTTTGGCTAATATCCCAAGAAAAGATTTGTCCTTCTCCTCCTCCTAACCTTTTCCTAGTCTTATTTTATTTAATGTTTTCCAAATAAATGATGTGTTTTTTAAACCAGCTATTGGATTTTATCACTTCATCTCTTTTCCACTTAGTGTTAGATTAGTTAAAGAATAATGAAATAAATTGTTCTGCTTTTTTAAACCTCCAGTTCAGAAATCTAATCTGAAGTGGGATGAACTTCCTTGAAGTTCCTGGTACGTATGAGTCAAGTCTTTGAGACAGATCAAGTTAGGAAACCAGCTGGATGTAACAGAACAATAGTGAGGTACTTAGAGGAGACACATAATCCCCAATCCAAGAGGACTTCTTAAACCTTGTAGAAGCTCCAATCTTAAGTAAGTAACATTTGATTAAATCAGAAAAGACTGAGGGATAGTAGGGGGGTTATTTTAGAGAGCAAAAATCTTACATATTTCCATTTGTTTGTGCAGATTTTTAAAAAGTTGCTCATTGGTAAAATTGAAATAAAAACATGCCAAACCTAATTTACTGTATGTTCTAATGGGGAAACCCAAGTCTTAACATTTCAGTAAAATATTGCACTCTGCTATTTGAGATGGTTAAGACCAAAGCATAATACAATCGCAAGCTGTAATCATAATTAGAAGCTAGGAAGTGATCAATATCCTCCATATAGAGCAATATACAGATAAGAAACTCCGGAAGGTAAGGTGAACATGATACTGCAAATGTCAGTAATAAATTAATATTGAACCACACTTGAAGGTAAACAAAGCATTAAGGAAAATTGAGTTTCAAATGTCTCCAGGTAAAACAGCATAGATTTTGGTCCTTCTTCCCTGCAAGATTAGTACACTGAGCTAAATTTAAATATACAGAAGCAAATGTCCACACATTTATATGAAAGAGTTCGTCAAAGTTAAAATATCCTCATCATAATACATAACATACCAGAGTACAATTTTATTTCAATTTCTCTTTGAGATTCACATAAATAAACAAACACAATCTTCCTCTTCAAAAATTCCTGGATGTAATAAGTTGGGGTTGGAAAGCCATGTTTGCCTGCTGTAACAAAAAAATAAATAAAGTGTCTAGTACAGGGGTGGTTTCTACTTTCCTTTACCACTGGTTCGCAATGGGATCGTGCGCACATGCGCAGATTGCTGGTGGCGACATCCGGGGGTGGGTGGGTGGGTGTGGCCTCCTGCCGGTTTTACTACCGGTTCTTGTGAACCAGTCTGAACCGGGGGCAACCGACTACTGGTCTAGTACTTTAATGATAACCAATGTATTATACCATGAATTATTGTGAATTATATCTACAGGAATTGAGAAAAGTATAATAAATGGTGGGTGGGTGGGTTTGAACCTAACGCCAGCTATGAAGCACTCACAAACATAGAATTGAAAAGTCTCATGGATAGTTTTGAGTACCTCCAGTACATTTTCACCAAATCCAATAATTAACTAGGATGATTACATTCCTCATAACTAAGTTAGGCCTGCGATGAATTGAAAGAGCATCTGATATTCCAGTTGCCTGTGCCTAAAGTATAGTTAGGAGATACAGCAACCTTCAAAGTACATCTCTGGCTCAAGAGATTGGAGTATGAAATTGAATCCTATTCCTCCAGCCATCTTTAACCCCATCTTCTTCTAATAGTTTCATACCCATTCCAGCTGAATGCAGGTCTGAAGGCAATGACCTAGCACCGTGATGGCAAACCTATGGCACGCATGCCAGAAGTGGCATGCAAAGCCATCTCTCCGGGCATGCCAGCCATCGCCTGTAACTCTTGCAGGTTCTGGTGTGCACATGCATGCCACAGTGGTGGGATTCAAAAAATTTTAGTATCGGTTCTGTGGGCATAGCTTGGTGAGCATGGCATGGCTTGGTGGGCATGGCTTGATGGGCATGGCAGGGGGAGGATACTGTAAATTCTCCATTCCTACCCCACTCCAGGGGAAGGATACTGTAAAATCCCCATTTCTTCCTGATCAGCTGGGACTTGGGAGACAGAGAATAGATGGGGGCGGGGCCAGTCAGAGGTGGTATTTACCGGTTTTCTGAACTACTCAAAATTTCCGCTACCAGTTCTCTAGAACTGGTCAGAACCTGCTGAATACCACCTCTGGCACGCCGGCCAGCTGGTCTTCTCACACGTGGGAATGCCAGAAACCAGAACAGCAGCTCCCCAGCATGCATGCGGGCATGCATGCACACGCCAGAAATTAGAAGCTCAGTTTCCCAGCTGGCCGGCATGCTGGAACCCGGAAGAACAGGCGACAGCTGGCATGCCCAGAGAGATGGCTCTGCAGGCCACTTCTGGCACGTGTGCCATAGGTTCACCATCATGTGGCGAATGTGGACAGGGTCCTGGGTAAGATTAGTGCCGCCACGTGTTTATTGGACCCGTGTCCCTCCTGATTGGTACTGGCCTCCCGGGAGGTTACACAAGGCTGGCTCCGGGGAATTATAAGTGCTTCTCTGAGTGAGGGTGCCTTTCCTGATGCCTTGAAAGAGGCGGTAGTGAGGCCCCTCCTCAAGAAGCCTTCCCTGGACCCAGCTGAATTAGCCAACTATCGTCCAGTCTCCAACCTTCATTTTGTGGCGAAGGTTGTTGAGAGCGTAGTGGCACGACAGCTTCCCCGGCACCTGGATGAAGCTATCTATCTGGACCCGTACCAGTCGGGCTTCAGGCAGGGGTACAGCACTGAAACGGCATTGGTCGCGTTGGTGGATGATCTCTGGAGGGCTCGGGACAGGGGTTGCTCCTCTGTCCTAAGTCCTATTAGATCTCTCAGCGGCTTTTGATACCATCAACCATGGTATCATGCTGCAGCAGTTGAGAGGGTTAGGAATAGGGGGAACCATTTTGCGGTGGTTCTCCTCCTTCCTCTCTGACCGCTCGCAGTTTGTGTTGGCAGGGGGGCAGAGGTCGACCTCGAGGCGCCTCGCATGGGGAGTGCCGCAAGGGTCGGTCCTCTCGCCTCTTCTGTTCAACATTTATGTGAAGCCGCTGGGTGAGATCATCCATGGTTTTGGGGTGAAGTGTCATCTGTACGCTGATGATACTCAGCTGTACATCTCCATCCCAGACCACCCCAACGATGCCCTTGATGTGATGTCTCACTGCCTGGAGGCCGTGCGGGTCTGGATGGGGAGGAACAGGCTCAGGCTCAACCCTTCCAAGACTGAGTGGCTGTGGCTTCCGGCGTCCCGATATAGTCAGCAGGTGCCATCGCTGACTATTGGGGGTGAATCTTTGCCCCCCACAGAGAGGGCTCGCAATCTGGATGTCCTCCTGGACGCACGGCTGTCTTTAGAAGAGCATATGACGGCCGTGGCCAGGGGGGCCTTTTATCAGGTTCGCCTGATTCGCCAGTTGCAACCCTTTTTGGACCGGGATGCCTTGCGCAAGGTCACTTACGCCCTTGTCACCTCCCGGCTGGACTATTGTAATGCTCTCTACATGGGGCTCCCCTTGAAGAGCACTCGGAGGCTCCAGCTGGTCCAGAATGCGGCCGTGCGGGTGGTTATGGGCGCAACTCATTGTTCCCAGGTGACACCCCTCCTGCACGAGCTGCACTGGCTCCCAGTGGTCTTCTGGGTGCGATTCAAGGTGTTGGTCACCACCTTTAAAACGCTCCATGGCATGGGACCCAGGTACCTTCGAGACTGACTTCTGCCACCAATAGCCTCCCACCAGCCAGTCCGCTCCCACAGAGAGGGTCTCCTCAGGGTGCCATCAGCCAAGTTATGTCGGCTGGTGACACCCAGGGGGAGGGCCTTCTCTGTGGGAGCCCCAGCCCTGTGGAATGAACTGCCCCCAGCATTACGTAAGATCTCCGACCTCCGGGCATTTCGTTGTGCACTCAAGACTCTGTTGTTCCGCCAAGCTGGGCTATCAACATAACAATTTTAAATTGGGTTTTAAATTCCTGAGGTTTTAAATTGAGCCAAATTCATTTAATAATTTTAAACTATTTTAATTGATGTTGTCTTGTGTTTTTAATAGGCTGTACACCGCCCTGAGTCCTTCGGGAGAAGGTTGGTATAGAAATAAAATTATTTATTTATTTATTTATTTATTTATTTATTTATTTATTTATTTATTTATTTATTTATTATCAGAACTGCTCTTCCAGTTTCCGGTGCTCCCGCACATGTGCACTGCGAAGCTGGTCTTCTGATTTCTGGTGCTCCCCCCCACGTGCGCCCACATTCCCGTTTCAGCACTCAGTGCCGAAAAGGTTTGCCAACACTGACCTAGCAGAATATCAATTGTCCCCAATGGTGATATGGAAGGTTCATGTGCCTCCCATCCAAGTACTGTATAATCCCTGAGGAAATTAGCAGAGATCCTAGCAGCAACAGCATTTTATGACAATATCCAGAGAGCAACATGAAGTCCAGGAATGTTTCAGAAGACAACACTTTGGAATTACAAGTAGTCCTCAACTTATGACTATAATTGAGCCCAAAATTTATGTTGCTAAGTGAGACATTTGTTAAGTTCCCCATTTTACAACCTTTCTTGCCACAATTATTAAGCAGATCACTGCAGTTATTCAGTTAGCAACAGGGTTGTTAAGTGAATCTGGCTTCCCCATTGAATTGGCTTGTCAGGAGGTCGTAAAAGAGGATGACTTGATCCTGGGACACTGCAACCATCATAAATATGAGTCAGTTGCCAAGTGTCTGAATTTTGATCACGTGACCATGGGGAGGCTGCAACACACATTAGTTTGAAAAATAGTCATAGGTCACTTTTTACAGTGCCGTTGTAACTTCAAATAATCAATAAATGAACTGTGGAAACTTTTCAATGATCTACAGCAGTGGTCACCAGCCAGTGGTCCGCGGACCACTGGTGGTCTGCGAAAAAAATTTGGTGGTCCGCAGTGCACCAGGGTGGAGGAGCTGCTCCAGGATGAGCAATGGCCAGTCCTGTGACTAGAGCTCTGGAATATGGGACTGGCCAGGCAGCTCATGGTGGGGCTGTAAATCTCCGCTGTAGAGGGAGGTTTGTGCAATTTGCAACTTTGCAGCGCAGCCCTCACCAGCCGGAATGAGCTAATGGTGCAAGGGAGGGTGGCGGTGCAGGCGGGCTGAAGCAACGGGTGGCGGCAACCCCGGGCTGTTTCTTCCCCCTGCTGTAGCTTCCTCTTGGCTGAACCTACAAGTGGCTGTTTCCGCCCCTTGCTCTCCCTTCCCAGTCACTCCTCACCTGTGAGATGGAGATTCACTCCATATTCCAGAGCAGGAGAGTTTCTTCCAGCCCTTGTTGGTGCTCCACGCACCTCGGTCTCTCCGGGAGACACTTGACTTCCTCTCAGCCCCAAGACACATGAGATGGCCCATGAGATGGGAGAGGGAAAGAGAATCAGAGAATCAGAGAGAGAATCAGAACGAGAGAGAGAGATTGAGAAAGAGAGAGAGAAAGAAAGAAAGAGACACAGAGAGAATGAGAGAGAGAATGAAAGAGGGGGAGAGAGAAAAAGAAAGAGTGAGAGAGAGAGAAAGAGAGGGGGGAGAGAATGAGAGAGAGAATGAAAGAGAGAGAGAGAATGAGAAAGGGGGAGAGGGTGGCAGAGAAAGAGAGAGAGAATGAGAGAGGGGGAGAGAGAATGAGAAAGAGAATGAAAGAGAGAGAGAAAGAGAGGAGGGAGAGAGAATGAGAGAGGGGGAGAGAAAAAGAGAGAAAGAGAGAAAGAGAATGAAAGAGAGAGAGAAAGAGAGGGGGGAGAGAGAATGAGAGGGGGGAGAGAAAAAGAGAAAGAGACAGAATGAAAGAAAGAGAGAATGAGAGAGAGAGAAAGAACGAGACAGAGACAGAATCAGAGAATCAGAGAGAGAATGAGAGAGAGACAGAATGAAAGAGAGAATCAGAGAATGAGAATCAGAATGAGACACACACAGAGAGACAGAGAATGAAAGAGAAGAGAGAGAGTGAAAAGGAGAGAATGAGAGAGAGAAAGAGACAGAATGAGAGAATAAAAGAGAGAAAGAGAAAGAGAAAGAATGAGAGAATGAGAGAGAGAGACAGAGAGATCAGAGAGAATGAGAGACAGAATGAGAGACAGATAGAATGAGACAGAGAAAGAAAGAGACAGAAGAAAATCAGAGAGAGAGAATGAGAGACAGAATGAAAGAGAGAAAGAAAGAGACAGAATGAGAGAGAGAGAGAGAGAGAGAGAGAGACAGAATGAAAGAGAGAGAAAAAGAGACAGAGAGGAAATCAGAGAGAGAATGAGTAGGAGAGAGAGAAAGAGAGAGGGGGAGAGAGAGAGAAAGAGAAAATGAGAGAAAGAGGGAAGGAGAGAGAGAAAGAAAGAAAGAGGAGGGAGAGTGCCTGGAGGACCCCATCCTGTCACTGGGAGTCCAGGCACTTCAGCAAGTGGCACACTGGATTCGTATTAGTGGTCCGTGGGATTTAATATTATGAACTTGGTGGTCCCTGAGGTCCAAAAGGTTGGGGACCCCTGATCTACAGTATACTCAAGTTTCCAGCTGGCATTAAATTTCATCCCATTTCTGCTAACACTTATCTGAGGAATAATTTGGAAATGGATTTAAATACATATATTATGCACACAATAGTTACATTTTTAATAAGTAAAAATTTTCTAAAAATTAAGTGTTTGTAATAAACTATCCAGGGACACATATGTACATTAATCTGGAAGCTTTTCATACTTTGACAACCATTTTTAACTCTGAAGCAGCCTCCCAAAAGGGATCAGTTTGGCCTCCTCCCAGCACTTTTTCTGGAAATTGTTAACAAAGGAGCTGTTTCAGAGGATTTTTTTTTAAGTTTAACCCTGATGCCATTTTGTTTGTTGATGCTTTTTGTGCATTCATGTGGGGATGGCAAGATCACTGTTATATTGCTTTACGATATGATTCAGATAAATTTTAATCTAATTGTGGATATTTTAATCCTTGTTTTATACGTACTCTAAACCATAGAGACACTATAATTGTTGGGTTGAAGTATGATAACTAGCTAAATAAATACACTTACTTTAATTGGATTGGCAAAATCAAATCAAGGGCAAATTGGGAAAACAATTATTGTTTAATAAATAGCACAGGAGAACCAATTTTGCCATTTCTAACCTACCTGACTTAAGAACCTTGGTCAGTGAAAACCGGCTGAGTGGATCTTAGGTGTTAACAGGTGTCTTTGTCTGCCTGACAAAGGTATGGCAGTGTTAGATTTGACATCTACATTAAGAACAGTGCACTCAGTTCTGATTTAAAATGGGTAGGTATGGTTGAAAAGGAGGAAATGGAGATTAACTGTAAAATACAAAACGAAAAACCATCATAATGGTTTTGCCTGCAATTTGGCAGTTCAAATCTCACTGACTCAAGGTTGACTCAGCCTTCCATCCTTCTGAGGTCGGTAAAATGAGGACCCAGATTGTTGGGGACAACATGCTGACTCCGTAAACTGCTTAGAGAAGGCTGTAAAGCACTGTGAAGCAGTAGATACTGTATGACTAAAAGCTATTGCTATATTGCTATACGTTGGAGCAGATGGTAATGTGGAAGTCTGTCAACTTATTGGTTAAGAAGTAAGATATAAAATTCAGTATTTTTTTCTGGATTGTGTGCTGTATTTTTTAAAACATCATTGACTTTAAATGTTGAGGATTATGCTTTTATTCAATGTACTCTGCCCCATTGTTATAATAATACATATTATTATTAAGCAACCTGGCTTGAAACATTTTCATTATTAGGGCTTATTAACATTTATCCTGCTGTAAAAGGGATGAATCAACTCTGAATCGACAGTAATATACTTTCCATTTTCTTGCAAGGGCAAGCCATGCTCCAGGTTTAGCTCTTGCCTAACTCTTGAAAATGCATCAATATATTCTATTAACATTAACATGTGATGTCCTGTTCTTGGGTAATCAAAACTGTCAGAAAAAGGTTAATCCTTTACTTGTGAAGCTTGATTGAAAACAGCACTTTTTACATTTCCACACAATCAATCAATGAACATTGCACTTACATCCCATAAAGAATTACAGACTCTCCTCTTTCTCATAATTTTCAAAGACTCATTAATTATACTCACTTTAATAAAAAGATCTTAATATAACGAGCAGCGATTGCTCATTTGAGTATCTCTGCTAAGGACATTTTTGCTGTAATTTGATTATTTTATCAATTTTAGTGTCTCATTATAACAGGAAAAAGCATAAACAATCAGAATGTTAAATCTATAGCCAAGCAGAAAATTTTTCAGCTTCACAGAATATCAGATTAATTGGAATGTTTCCAAGAGGACTGGAGTGTTTGCATTGAAATAATAGAATAATGAAACTATAAAACCTTGCACAATTTCAGATATTAATTATTGATTTAGCATATAGAAAACTTAATGATGACAGAGGTTTGCCACTGTGCTCTAACAGAAATCATAATGGGGGGGGGGGGGGAAATAATCTCCAAGAAATTATTTTTGATGATACAAGATAGTAATTATTAAGCAAATTAGGAGAGGTTGTAGTTAAGAAGAAAGCCATTTTAAAAAATGGATAAACAGGTTGTGATAGGAAGGGACAACTGGAATCTTTGCTATGGGAAACTTGCAGATCAGAAATTGTTTGATGCCAGGATTGTAGATATCAAAGGTTTCTCCAGTTGAAAGATTCTTTTTTTCAAAACTGTTGCAATCCCAAACTTGTATATTTTGCTGTCCCATCAGCGGTTTAGATCATAACACCGTTCTGAGCTAAAACTTCAAAGACCTGTTTGCCACCCTACCTCCCTGCTTTAGGATTTCTTTCCATTTTCTATTAACAATTGTTTGCTTTTCTGTTCAAATCTGAAACTACACTAATTTTAACTGTTGTTCATTCAATTGAGCCACGATCATAAATCACTTTGGAAGCTGTTCGTTTGGATATGCAGTACACAGCTAATAACAATGATTTTGTTTAGACAGGCAACCCCTCAGCTTAATAAATCAAACCTGATTTGGAGGCTCAATACTCACATCTGAACCATCCAATAAAAGTCCTCAGCTTAATAGCTTTCTGAACAGGCAAATTTAGCATATCTGCAGCAGCAACCCATTTCTGAACAGTGCTGCCTACAACTCTTGAATATTTCACCCTTTACTTACTATCATTTCTTCTTAAATAAGGCAGCAAATATGTCCAACCAGCCAGCAGTGATCATCAACCTAAACACTGTAACTAATAAATTATGGGAATTCAGGTGCTTCACATTTATATATGTAATTATGCAAAGATACGTTTAGAGATATATTTCCCACCTTTAGGGATGACTCACTGTATAAAATACACTTTCAAATAGCATGTAAAACTCCAGGGCAGTCGTATCAAAATATATAACCCAGAAGGTATTTCTACTCCAGTGCTTTATGGAGTATTTGGCTGCTTGTGCCACTAGTAAACAGGATTCTCAATGTGCAGTCACAGTAGGACAGGTAGAAAACATGACAACAACCAGCTCAGAGCAGAAAATACAAGAGAAAGTATTTGCACTAGCAAAGTTAATTGCAGTTATGGTTTAGTAGCTGTACCATGCCGAAATAGTGAACAAAACTTTACTCCTTGTATTTTGCATTCATTCAGAGTATTTAAGAAGAAATATGCCAATTACATTAGTTTTTTTTTTTTTTCAGATTATGATCTTGGGCGTTTATAATTCGAAATGTGACATTCTGCACATACATACAAAAAGATTTACAGTATGTTCATCTTCCGAGACACAACCTATAAGGTTTTGATATCATTGCCTGCTTGAATGTAACTCTTAACAGCCTGCAGATACATCTGACCTCCAGTTAATTGACTGACAAATCATTAAATGTCTAGGGACAGGAAATTTCTTCTCTCGTTTCCTCTCACCTTCACCAGCAAAACATCTAATGGTCCCAGGGTTGCATTTTACAGGCAACTAAAAAAAGAAAGGCACCATTTTGAAATTTATGAGGAGCCTGGGAAGCTACCAAATGACATCTCTTTTTTTTTTCTTTTCTTCTTCATGCCGTGGGCATAAATTTGGTTCACAGCTTGTTCCTGCACTTAAGTAATCGTGTCTATCTAGCACAAATACATCTGTCTAACTTTCTGCTTCAGAACTAAAGAGCACCAAGAGCACTCATTCCTTCTCTGGTTTAGGAGAGAAAAATGATCAGCGCATACGCTCAATTAAAACCAGAAGGAAAAGAAAGATGTAATGAAAACTCTTAGCATTTTATTTGCTACCCGTTTTTCAAAGCGATAAAAAAAAAATGCCAGGGGTGAGTTGGTTTTCTTTGCTAGAAGGCATTGCTGGTTTTTTTACAGATATATAAGAAGAACAAAAGTGAATATGCACAGTTTGCATTCTTATATATTTTACAGTTGCTATTCCTATTTCACATTCCCCAGAGGACAAATGTTGATGCTCAAAAATAATTCCCCCCCCCCTCAATTCATTGTGTCCTCAAAAAAAAAAAAAATCCGATGCGTGCAAAATTTGGAAGCTTACTTAAGTCTACGGAAAGGAAAACCTTTGCCAAGATAGCCCTCTCTTTCCAGAGGTTTCTTCCCATAATTCCCAAGCCATTTTATTTGTACATTTTCCAAGAGAAAGACATACCGGTAGACATCCGTCTACCGGTATTAATACTTTTTCATCCAACCTTCCAAGCTGCAACCATCCTTAGCCATATTTCCTACATATACAACAGATTTTGCATGGATTATAAGGATTTGATTTCTTTACAATGTAATAAGTTACAGAAAGCCAAGCAGCAGATGAGAATCTTCATGTTATTGCTAGCTAAGGAGAGTTCTTTTGTGGCCTCTATTTGGGTGGAACTGAAGTTGTCTTTCATCTAGTGCCACCTGCTCTTTGCGGAATGTGCCAACCCTGTCCACCAAATTGCTTCCTTCACAGTACAAAACGGAGGAGACATCATCAGATGTCCTATTTTCCACCTGCATTCTGCTACTGCCTTGTGCACAAAAGAGTTAAGACTGGAGCAAACAAAGAGCATGCCAATGACTACCCACCGTATTGTTAATTCTGGAAAGATCCATGTCTTTTGATATAGAGACATGGCTAATGGAGATATCAAGTCCACTTTTCCTTTTCATCTCCTGTCTGTTATTCAGACCTTTCTCCCTACTTTTGCCTGCTTTTTGTTCAACTTGCCAGGTATCTTGTTTGATGTTTACCAACCTTAATAAATAAAGAGGAAGATAACAGTATACGCAATCCAGGAGTGGGTTCTAAAAAATTTTACTACCGGTTCTGTGGGTGTGGCTTATTTTGTGGGCATGCCTTGATGGTCATGTGACAATTCTTTAGGATTTATTTATTTATTTATTTATTTATTTATTTATTTATTTTATTTTATTTTATTTAAATTTGTATACCGCCCTTCTCCTGGTGGACTCAGGGCGGTGCACAGCCAAGTAAAAAACATTTAGCAGAGGTACTGGTCTACCAGGCTTTTAACTGCTTGCAGAGCTGTACCAGTCTACTCATTTGTTTTTGGAGGCACTGGTCTACCACCACACTGACTTTTAACACTGATCAGCTGTAGGGCGGCCCTTTGAAGCCCCGCGGCAAGAGTTTAAATAGTTTTTTTTCCTTCTAGCCGATCAACTGGGACTCAGGAGGCAGCAATAGATTGGGGGTGGGGCTAAATAAAAAGTAAGAATAATGCGGGTGGGGGTGGGGGGCAGAACCGGTTCGGTGACATCATATCGTCACTGCTACCGGCTCGGCGGAACTGGGCCGAACAGGGAGGAACCCACCACTGACGCAATCAAGATCCACTTTACACACTCTTCTGGCCAGATAATCCTTGTATGTGGAAGAGCAGGCAAACAATCTGTTGTTCCTTTGTCAATCTGCATCCTATGTGTATAAAGGTACTTTTGGAGAAATGTACAACATTTATGTAATGGTATCAAAGAAGATGAAGATGGAAGAGGAGGAGGAGGAGGAGGAGGCAGAGGAGGAGGAACTTCCAAATTCTCAGCCCCACTAGTAGACCAGACCATAAAATCAACTCCAAAGGAAAACTAAAATTATTTTTATTGACATTGGCTATAATAACAGAATCTTGCATGTCTGTGCTGTACCTCCTTCCTTCCTGTGTCTTATAGTTCAGAAAATTAGGGAAGTGTCTTTCTCAGCTGTTTCTAAATGTTATCAGGATGTTCTGAATTTAAAAACGAGTAAGCAACAGTTTTTGCATATCTCTGTCAAGGTCATCTTCTTTACTCTCTACACCAGCAGAGGACATAAATCACAATTTGATACACTTTATGGGAAAAGATTTGCCAGGTAAATAACTAAATGGAGATGAAGTTAATCAATATTTAGAATCAGATGTTAGCACTGTATACGGTTGCAATTACAGCAATATTAAACACAGACAAATATTAGGCTGCAAATATCCAGAATCCTCACTACATATTGATTTTCATTCATCTGAAAACTGATGCACAAAACTGATGCTGCTCACTGGAAGGACAGCAATGATGGTGAAAGTAATGGAGCACTTTAAAAAAATATTCTTAACGACGGAATACAAACAACTACAACACTAACAGAAAAAAAAAATCAGCAGCACAAAGATTCATATAATATCTGCTTGGTATCAATGTAATAGTAATTTAATCCTTAAGCTTATAATTAAATGTAGACCATTTAGAAACACAGTGCTTCACTGGCTCATTTTTAAAATCTAAAGAGTTTTTCAAAAACCAGTATAGATTTATTTCCTGAATCTATTCCTTAGTATCATAAGCACAGATTTTCATTCATTCATTCGTTCGTTCGTTCATTCATGCATTCATTCAGCTGCCCAGCTCCACAGTGACTCTGGGCAATTAACCATTAAAAAAAAAAAGAAAACATATACCACAGGTATATGGAAAATGAAATCAGAATCAAACATCAAAGGGATCCTAAGTCAAGGCCTGAGGAGAACAGCCTTTTGTGTGAAATGTACTGACCCTCAGTAGAAGTCAGTAGAACTTCATAAAACTATAACTTCCATATTTTCAGAATATAGTTTAACATCACATTTACACATTGAACTATTTCATTCTAAAATGGCATAAAGAGCATGCCTTACATTTCTTAAAAATCTGGGTCTACTGATTACCCAAAACAGGATATCCCAATTCTTCATTCCACAATTCAGTCATATAACTAAGACTAACTTTCATTCTGTTTTTTAATTCCTTGTAAAATTGAATTGTTGGTTTTAATCCAAGTGTTCCATCTCTTTAGGATCCTGGGGTTGCATCCAGACTATATTAATGGCAGCAATGAAAGATTGGAGGGCGAGTTTGCTGTAGTGGGTAAAGCTGGTAGCCAGTGAGTCTAGTCCTACTTTAGACATGAAAAATCTGCTAGGTGGCTTTGGACCAGTCAAGCCCAACCTATATAATAAAATAATAAAATAATAATAATAATAATAATAATAATAATAATAATGATGATGATGATGATGATGATGATGTAGGACTTGAACATTTTGATTCTCAAAAAACCACCTTACACGGAACAGCTTACATCCTCCGACGATACCTTAACAGTTCCTAGGTCCTTGGTTAGGACTTGAGCTGCTGAGCTATTAACCAGCCTCAAAGGCTGTGAATCTCACTAAAGATTAAATAATAATAATAATAATAATAATAATAATAATAATAATAATAATAATAATAATAACAATAACTACTACTTTATTGTCAATGTACATATATACACAGTATACCCATACAACAAAATTCACTTAACACCCAAAGACCAGGTCCAACACACATAACAATCCCTGAACACCCCCCCACCCACCACAATTCCCCACCCCTAAACCACCCAAACATCCACACAATAGACCAAGTAATACTGTCCAACAGCTCACTGATGGTAGCCCTTTAGTTCATTGTTGAGTGCAATTATAGCTCTGGGATAAAAACTATTCAGAAAACGTGTGGTCCGAGTTTTAATTGTTCTGTATCTTCTGCCAGAAGGCAACAGTCCAAAAAGATTGTAAGCAGGATGGGAAGAGTTCTCTGAGAATGTTATGTAACTTTCTCAAACAACGAGATTCGAAGATGTCGTCCAGGGCTGGTAGCTGGAGTCCGATGATATTCTGAGAAGTTTTAATGATTCTTTGTAGAGCTTTTTTGTCTGCTACAGAGCTGCTCCCATACCATGCAAGAATGCCGTATGTCAGGACACTCTCAATGGTGCTGCGATAGTAGGACAGAAGTAGATGCTGCGATAGATTTATCTTCTTGAGCATTCTCAGGAAGTACAGCCTCTTCTGTGCCTTCTTCACAAGCATGTTAGCATTCATAGTCCATGAGAGGTCCTCCGAGATATAAATGCACAGAAATTTAAAACTACCCACCCTCTCCACCTCCTCACCATTTATGTACAATGGTAAATGTACATCTCTCTTCCTCCTGAAGTCAATTATAAGTTCTTTAGTTTTTTGGATGTTAAGTGTAAGATTATTTTCTTTACACCAACACAGAATTGTTGTTCTGGAGAATACAAGGAGGAGGAAGAAGCATTAAGTATGTTCACTGCCTTGAGCTGTATATATTTTTAAAAAGTGGGATAAAAATCTAAAGAAAAAAGCAGGACAAGAATGGTTGTCATAGAGGGCAATAGCACTGAAAAGTACACTGTACTGATCTCCCAGCTCCAAACGCCTCAGGCAGTTAAGAGTCGTCCTGAAGGCTTCCATCTTAAACACCTCATTATTAAGGAATAAACTCCAATGATCACAGTGAAATTTATACAGCCAAATAAACATGCATAAGGCTGTATGCCGTAAAGCTATAAAAATTAAACAAAGTATCATTGTAATTCAAATTGACATTCGTCTAATAAAGGAAGGAAGACAAACTACACCCCCTGAGGAGGAAATACGCTGCTAAGTGTAAACAAAGCTATTAGAAGCATAATCTGCAGCAAACTGCCAAAATATGATTAATTATTGAAATTATCCTTAAAAAGAGCAATTATAACAATACGATGCTCCTGGAGATGGACTAAAGAATGATGAATATTATTATCCTTTTTACAATATATTAATGCTCATCCCAAAATGCCAGGTGGCATTAGTCTAAGACTTATCCCCACATCTAGTAGCCAACCTCAGATGATCTCAAAATGTTATTTTATTTTTTATTATTTATTTATTTATTTTTTAATTTGATTTATATGCCACCCTTCTCCAGAGACTCAGGGCGGCTTACAATGCGTTAAGCAATAGCCTTCATACTTTTGTATATTTTTACAAAGTCAGCTTATTTCCCCCACAAACTGGGTCCTCATTTAACCTACCTTAGAAAGGATGGAAGGGCTGAGTCAACCTTGAGCCTGGTAAGATTCAAACCTGCAATAATTGCAGGCAGCTGTGTTAATAACAGGGTGCTTTAAACCACTGTACTACCAAGGCTCTCATTATTTATATCCAACCTTTATTCTTTCTTTATTCTTATTCTTTTCTTTTAATAACCCAAGGTGGTGAACATATGTAATAGTCCTTCCTCCTGTTTTTCCCCCAACAACAACAAGGTGAGTTGGGCTTAGAAAGAATGTTGCCCAAGATCACCTAGCCAACTTTTCATGCCTAAGGTGGGAAACTCACCCTTTCCTGGTTTTTAACCTAGACCAAAAACAGGGGCAGAAAACTCCAGGGTTAGTTTAGAATGTGTTGTTTGTTTTATAAAAAAGCAAACCAGAAATAGCACACCTTTTCCAAAATTCTTGCCAAAGTGTATCCATATAATTATCATGAGCTAAATTTGAGTTGAGGGACTCTTACCAATTTTGTCTCTGTGTGGCAAGAAGCCATGTTAATCGTTTGCATTTGCATACTTTTACAACATGGACTGTATATTACTAAGTCTCAGACTCCCAACAATTTGGGAAGGTGTTTTATGCAAATTATTTTCTAATTATGAGTTTAAGCACAGAGGTTTTTTCTATCCATTGTTTTCGTGTCCATTCCTCCTAAGAATCTCAGAATATTGAGGTTCGGATTCTTTCATAGCTTAACAATAGCCTTCCCCATTTGTCTTGTCTCCTATTCTTCTGTAAGAAGCACAAAAAACCAAGGTTAAAAGAGAGGTGGTTGACCAACGGGCTCCATCAACCCTTTTTGATTTCTTTATAATAACTTAACTAACATGCAAGTAAAACGTCCAAGAATAAGAGATGTCCAACTTGTTTGCCACTAATTATACTTATCAAACTTGCTCTGCTAATATTCATTTTATCTATAAAATTTAAATCCAAATAAATATTTTTAAGACTTTGCAATCTTAACATTTTCTACTGTGGGAAAATGGGAAGGGGGATTGTATGGAATATGGGAGATATATAGTCAAAATAACATTCCTTTCTCAGAGTGTTAAGGACGTCTTGCCCTGGCACCTGGAGTCGGATGACTGGGAGGCAACTCCAGTTGGGGCAGTGTATGATTGGGCCATGTGATGGACATGTGAGTGCTGGGCAGGGACTTGAACTTACACTTGGGTGGGGAAAACCTGGAAACTTTCAGATTCGGGTTTTCCCAGATGGGCCAATATGACATCTCTAATAAAATGGAACTTTGAGGAATCTTGAGCCTCGGAGTTTTCTTTTGTTGGGGGTGTTACTTGGAACCCTGTCATCCTACTGATTTGCAGAGGAAGAGGAAAGCCCTTACCTTGCCTTAATGTTCAACCTGCTTACAGAAAATGAGGGAAGATTTTGTTCCTCCCAGTAAACCAACACAATATTGTTGGTCTTTTCTTGCCACAGCTATGTTCCAACAGGCCAGGTGGCCATCAAGACAAGTGTCCCCCTGCTTTTCTATTGACTTACCAACTTGTCTTTTCTGTGGATGGCAGCTTAAGCGCGTCCAAGCTACCTGTCGAGCAGTTAAATCACTCCACTCAGACTTTCTCCTTGCACTCCATTCTGCAAGCAAATATCTATTCCAGTGATGGCTAGCCTTTTCCGGACTGAGTGCCCAAAGCACATGCCCATGTGTAACTCCCACACATCCCCCACACATGCATGGCAGAAACCCAAAGACCATCTGGCACACGCACATGTGCGGCGGAGCTGAACTGGGGCGGCAGCTCATGGGCCCACAGAGAGGGTGCTGCGTGCCACCTCTGGCACACGTGCCATAGGTTTGGCATCACGGATCTATTCTATACTGTATTATACTTCAGGCAGTGACACATGCATCTTACAGCAACTGGTGATGGGCTGATGTGATTACTGTACTCTGAATCTACCAGCAGTTCATTGTCAAGATGCTATGAGGGACAAGAACACTGGCAGTTACTGGAACAAAAATGTTTAAAACAGATGCTTAAATGGACATCAGATGACATGTTTACAATCCAGCAAAATTTAGCTTTCCACATCACAGAAGCATATGCGGTTAAAAGATGATGCAATTTCACATCTGGGTTTATTGCTATCTAGTATGGCGATACTTCATAGTATGTTTTTTTTCTGGGCAAGTCTGAACAAAGCTGGAAGTATCAATTCATTAAAGTTTCTACAACTCTTGTGTGGAAATCTGGGGGGGAGTGGGGCAGGGGGAGGCTATTTTAAAAAATAAATAGAGAAGGACTGTGACTGTGTTTGCACAAGCTCCAAACCATTTATTCTAAATCATTTTCAAAGCATGCCTAGCTTTATTATTTAGCCTATTTCTAGTTAATTCTCTGCTTTGTATCTTGTAAATCCTCTAGGGTGAACCTCTGAATTGCCTCTATTATTGGGCTGGGTAGGATCCCTGGATGTCACATAACTCTTGTGTAAATCTTTGAACTGCCTTTACAGAGCGAGGTTTAGTGGGGTGATTAATATGGAGTGAGCCACGCATATGGGTGAATCTGGATTTTCTGTTTCTTTCTTGAATTGATAGGGAAGGAATGTGTAGTAGGAGAAGAAGAGCAGGATCTGATGATGAAATTACTAGAACAGAGGTCCCCAACCCCCAGGGCACAGCCCACTACCAGGCCATGGCCCATTCAGAACTGGGCCATGCAAATGGCAGGTGAGCATGCGTGCGTACAACTCCACTTGCGTGAACAGTGGGTACTCATGCTCACACGCAAAACTCCATTTGTGTGAGCAGTGGGCGCCCGTAAATGGAGTTGTGTGTGCTCATACATGTGCTACTGCTCACACGGAACCGTATCCTCTCCTCCTCTGCTGCCAGTCTGCCAAGCTGGAAAGTTTGGGGGTCGCTGATCCAGAATAACATGCAGGCTGGGGGATTCTGGGAGTTGAAATCCGCATATCTTGAAATTGCCAAGTCTGAGAATCACTGCTGCATGACAACGCAGTAATATAATCATTAGGAAAAAGCTGACATGCTTATCTTCAGTTAACATGCCAAACACTTGAATTTCTGCCAGAAACTCTGTTTTGATCCCACTGCACCATTCTTCCATACCTTTCTTTGGTGTTTTAATTACAGTCAATAATACTGCTTCTTCAATAACAACAGCAACAAAGAAGGAGGAACATATGGCATTCCAAACATTAGGCAAAATTAAATATAACAATAAAATGTGTCGGTACAGATATGATTGAAAAGGTAGTAGCAGGGACGACTGCTTGCAAGAACAGAATTGGGAAACAAAAGTATGTATGCTCATAGGAATCCTTCCTTAACCAGGACTGATTCAAACTGGCTTTGAATACGACAGAGCTTAAGTTCTTCTCAAAAGCAACCTGGTGACGATGAAAAGTAACAGCAGATTTTAGAATTAAAAAAACCTGTTCTTTGCTCAATGTAGCATTCAGGCTTGTTCCTTTTCTCAAATCTATTTTACCCATAAATCCTTTTCACTGGCACTTCACTGTACAAAGGACACAAAGAAGGCAACATTAAAGATATTTCCATCTTCAGAGCTCAAAACCCATGCAATTAGATTTCCCCTCATTCAGCCTTTCTAATCTTCTGCGCTGACAGATTGCTCTGCCATAAATCCCATTATTATTTTATCCCACTGACCAAAATCTACATCTAGCAAACATTTATCAAATCCTTTACCACAAAAAGGCAAGACAACACGAGGGTGCTCTCTTTTGTACCTTAGACTATTTTTGTCTTACATTAACTTGGAAGTAACAATTGCAGATAATGGCAACCCAATGGTAGATTTTAAGCAGAAACAACGTCTGAAAATTCATGCTGACATTCTTGCTGGATAAAACGTGTTCCTCTTTTAAACAGTCTGAAAATAAACTGCTGAGTCCATTGTTCAAACATCCAATATGTCCAGTATTAAAATTTGTTGCTTTATTTTGCATTAGTAAATTAAAGTGTCTTTCTCCTTTAATTGTAATTATCTGAAAGTGGATTTTAAAATGTCAGGCTACAAGAATGATATAGGAAAAGATGCTAAACAGGACCTACCAAAGAAACTGGCTCATGTCTTAGCAAAAGAAAAGAAATATTTTTAAAAATTACTTCCCCTTCATTGTAACAATTATAAACAGTTTCAACAACTTATCGCCATCTCTTACAATGAAATAAAAAACACCTCATCATCACTTATCTATAAACAGATCCTTATAACCTCATCATTTCAATCCTGATGTCAGCAAAAATCCATTAAGAATTACAGAAATAACATCATACATATAGTACTTGATCTATGACCAGTATTACAGCAGGAATTTCCATCGTAGGTTGGGGTACTCATAAAGAGAGTCATCCTATGACCAGATCTAATTTTATGAACATTTTATCATAGTTGTTAAACAAATCACCATAGTCTTAAGTGAAGCAAGAGGTTGTTAAGTGAATCCAGCTTCCCCAATTGCAGAACCTGTCTGGAAAGACTGCGGGATGCTGCAACCGGTCATAAAATATGAGTCAGTTGTCAAGCGCCCAAATTGCAATCAAATAACCACAGGGTCACATGGTCATAAGTGCCAGGGCAGGACATAAATCACTTTTCCAGAGGTTGTTGTAACTTTGAACCCTCATTAAATGAATAGTACCGTAAGTCAAGGACTACCTGTATCTATTTTAACCTTTAAACCAAATAAACTAATTTTATATTCCTTCCTTTTACTTTTAACAAACTTACTTTTTAATCACTTCAAATACGTCCTAGAGTCTGTTTTCGTTTACTTTTCTTTTTTTGTCCTTTCTCACAACATCCTTCAACATTTAAGATCTTTTTTTGTAAATCCAATATAGGAAAATCATGGAAGTCACTCTTTTGATTTATCACTTGTACATCGCTTTCAGTTATTATGATAACATCTGGTTTCATTTGCGTACCCAATGTAGCATATCATATCTTCAAGGACAGTAGAGTGTACTGCAGTAATCCAAGAAGGAGGTGACCAAAGCATGAGTGACCGTGAGCAAGACCTCCCAGTACAGGAAGGGGGTGTAATTGATGCACATAGATGAATCTGTGCAAAGACCCCTTAGCCATGGCTGCCATCTGCTCCTTGAATAGGAGTCATGAGTCCAGGAGGAGCCTCAAAGCGCACACCAATTCAGTCCAAGGAAGAATCAAAAATGAAATACCATCTGGATTTGGGTGGCCAAAAACCCATAGCCACTCTGTCTTGTCAGTCAAAGCCAGTTTCTCCCCATCAAGACATTATAGCTTCAAGGCACTCAGCATAACATTACCAGTCTGGGGTAGAGAGATATAATTGGATATCCTCAAATATGCCCAATGTTAAAGTATGTTGCTCCATTCTGTGTTAATAAGTCAAATGTTAAGTATTCTCCTTTAATTGTAATCTTTTGTTGCCTCTGGCTCTCTCTAGTGTCCAATGTCCAAATTTCTATGTATGTATGTATGTATGTATGTATGTATGTATGTATGTATGTATCTATCTATCTATCTATCTATCTATCTATCTATCTACAATTTCTATAGCCTCCCACCTCAGTCCAAATGACTCCATCGTGTTTTATTTCATGAATTCCAAACAACAGCTTTTCCCCACAGATAGGATTCTCACAATCAATTTCAAAATCTTATTTCAAATCTATCAGGACCCCCTAATCCATTTATAACTTTCCAAAATCAACATTCTAATCACCCTTTTGCCACTTACTCCACCCCAAAAAAAATCTCGTTAAGCTTCTTGCTTTAGAACTTCTTTCACTAAGGATTAAAGTCAACTCACCCACTGCACGTTATCAGACTTGTCAATTGGAAGGTTCTTAATAGTTGAAAAGCAGTTAAAAAGCGATTTTGAAAAATTGGCAGGGGAAGGATTTTGAAGCAATCTCTCAGTATTTAGGCATCGGAGTGTGGAATCAGCCTGGAATCAATGATCAGTGAGTTTCTTCACTTGATGCAATCAGGAGAGACTAAACAACTAAGTGTCATGGATGAAATAGTAGCCATTACATAACATAATTTGATGCTGGAAATCATAATCTAACTATTTGCTCACATTAACTAGGAGTACTCAGGTCTGGGAAAGAACACACTGAAAAACTATACCTTGGAGAAATAATGTTATTATGATTCCACATATGTAAAGCAGTGGTGGGTTCATACCGGTTCTCCCCGGTTCTTGCGAACCAGTAGTAGAAATTTTGAGTAGTTTGGAGAACCAGTAAATACCACCTCTGACTGGCCCCGCCCCCAATTTATTTGCTGCCTCCCGACTCCCAGCTGATCGGCTAGAAGGAAAAAATCAGGGCTCACTTGACAAAGAAGAAGGGGGGGGAAAAGACACCGTGGCTTTAAATTGACAAGCCAAGAAGCAGCTGCTGGAAGGAGATTTTTACTTGCAGAAGCAAAGTGACATTCAGCAGTTCGTTTCTGGGTCAGCTGAACAACAAACTGGATAAGAGGAGGGATTCTTATATGGTTCTATGTTTTTGAAGTTTTGGGGTTTGTGCAACATGGGCTTTGTGTTTCTAAAAAGGTTTGGGTGATTTCCATTGTGAAATATCCTGACTTGAATGAGTTTTCTGCCTGCTTGTAAATGGAGCCGAACTTCTGGCTTCCACTTTCTATTATCTCTAAGCACAGGTAGCTGTTTTCTTCTTACAAAGTTTCCTTTATGCAGCTGGCAGGAATGTGGAATGAGTATCAGACAGGTTCCTTGTTAGCAGCTTGATTTTTCCTTGCTTTTCTTATGAGTAATATTTTATTTGGGGAAATGAAGAGGGGGGAGTTTGATTCCTTCCCAGAGCAGGTTAGTGGGGTGGGGAGGGAATGGGGATTTTGAAGTAACCTTCCCCTGGAGTGGGGAGGGAATGGGGATTTTGCAGTATCCTTCCCCTGTCACATCCGCCATGCCACGCCCAAGCCCTACCCACAGAACCAGTAGTAAAAAATTTTGAATCTCACCACTGCATAAATATATAAATAAATAGCATTAATATGCTATTCCTGATATGTGATGTTTTGTATACATACAGAGAAAGAAGCACTCTTGTAATATTTGACTTTTCAGCTTGCTGTCGAACATCAGCCATAATACTAATGACTGTTTTGAACAATATGCAGGTTATATTACATGAATGGCTATTTTATATGTGAAATTATGACTGAAATATTTCTGCACCTATATTGGTTCACACTGTCAGGAAGTTTCTCCTTAGTTTTAGGTTGCTTCTCTCTTTGTTCAGTTTCCATTCATTGCTTCTTGTTTTGGCTTCTGACGCTTTGGAAAATACATTGCTCCCCCCTTCTTTCTGGCAGCCCCTTAAAAGCCTGCTGCCTATCACACTCTTGGGCAAAGCATGTGAGCCATTTCCTTCTTTCAGTGGTCCATGAAAGTGCATCTATAGTATGTAGATAATAAAGTTGAAAAGGTGAACAACATTTTTACAGAAAGTAAAAACTATAGATATGTTGAGGCTGGGTATGACAAGGAATGGCTGGGAGGGGAGGGGCCAGGCGAGGCACCCCTTGACGTGAATGACATTGAGTTGGCCACATCTATCCAGTCACATGACCATCAAGCCACACCCACAAAATAAGCCACGCCCACAGAACCAGTAGTAAAAAAATTTAGAACTCACCCCTGATGTAAAGGCAACAATTTTCCTACACCCCAAAATTAATATTGCTTCAAGATAAATAATTTTGCCCTAATAATGTCCTCTCTATGATGTCAGAGAGGGAATAAGGACACTCATCTTATCACTGAGTCTCTACAATCTAATGTCACATGGTGATATTTGTGCCCCATCACCTGCAGATCAGGGCCTCTGATCACAAATAAAGTGTCTCTAAGAATCAATGCCAGCTCCTCAATTACTGCATGACCCAAAACAAAGGAGGGCAGATTTCTTAATGGGTAACTTTCCTCTCCTGACACAATCAAGTTTTAATCTGCCCAGGTCTACTCAACAGAAAACTAAGTCAAGGTTGAAAGTTATATAGTAAACCAACTTTCCTCCCCCCCTTCCTCCTTCCATGTCTAGTCTAATGAAAAGATAACTAGGGGTGGCATGATAGCAGTATTCCAGTGTTTGAGGGGCTGCCACAAATAAGAGGAAGTCAACTTATTTTCCAAAGAACCAGAAGGAAAGACAAGAAACAATGGATGGAAACTAATCAAGGAGAGAAGCAACCAAGAACTAAGGATAAATTTCCTAACAGTGAAAACAATTAACCAGTGTTGCCTTCAGAAGCTGTGAATGCTCCATCACTGGAGGTTTTAAAGAAGACATTGGACAACTGTTTGTCTGGAGTAACATAGGGTCTCCAGCTTGGGCAGGCATAGAAGACCTCCAAGATCCTTTCCAACTCTGTTATTCTGTTAAACTGAGTGTTTATTAGCAACAACCTGAAACCAAAGTCACCGGTGATTTGACCACCTGGATTCAGGATCAAATTACAGAGATGGAACTGGGGAATAACATAAAATTATTGAATTCCCTTTTTGGGTCATCATAATGTACAGGCTCCTAAGCTTTGATATTTTGTTGATATTTTATTTTAAAAAGAATATTTATATATTCATATTTATTTAGAAACTGCCCATCTCCCTTTAGAATAACTCTGGGTGGGGAATATGTTGCACACAGAGACACATTCTGTTGCCCCGGTCTTTGAACACAATAAGGAAGTCCAAGGAATAAAGGGTCCAAGGAATAAAGGGCTAAAAGACTCTCCATCAGTGATGGAGAGTCCAGCTCCATCACTGATTACTAAAGGATGCATCATATTGCATCCTTTTTTCTGTTTTATATGTGACTTTCTGCATTCCAATGAAATCATTTAAGTGTGAATTAATAAGAGCTGTCAGCAAGAGCTCTGTGAAGAAGTAGAGAGGAAAAGAAAAAGGCAAGGATCAAATCAGTGTAATGAAAAAAGGAGTTGCTATTTTCATGCAAGGGTTGTGTTAGCCCTATAGTTACTATTTCTAAAAATAAGGCAGGATTGTCAAATAATGTTTGTTATGTCTGTGTATATGTTTTGGGTATAGATAGAAACACAAGTTCTTAGAGAATATTTTCTGATGTTTCTGTCAGTATTTTTTTTTAATACTCCTTATTTCCAATTGTAAAATCACATTCTGTCAAGCAGCATGGTGCAGTGGTTACAATTCAATAAAAATACAAGAGACTTGTGTAAAGATCTACTAGGTTCATTGGATGACTTCTGAGCCTAATTTATCTCACAACTTATTGCAAAGAAAACATTGGGAGGTGAGACCTATTCATAAGTTCCATGGAAGAGATGTTTTGATATAAATATAATAAGAAACAACATATTTTGTTCTTCATTTTATGTATTATGGTTCCCAGAGGAAGAACTACAGAAAATACTATATTGTAAGGATTTTTCTAAATCTTCTATGCTGCTAAATGAAATTATCTACAATATACAATATAATATACATTTGTTATTGGGAATAACAGTGGAGACTTTCTTGTGACTGAACAGAAAATAAGTAATACAACTTTTTAAGAGGTATTCTTCAGTATTTTTTCTTTACACCAATCTTCGTGGTCTCCTAACGTGTTCAACTATAGTTCTAAGACTTTTACTACATTACTGTACTTTAAATGTATTAATCTGAATCTACTTTGATTTGACACAAAAAGGCAATTAATTCTTCACCAAACATTTCCACTATGTAAAAAGCTGTCTCAAGGAAATGAACAAAAATCTATTAAAGATAATTACTGCTCTTCATTCAATGCTCTGAGCACAATAATTATTCTTTTGCTCAAAGATTTCTTCCGTTAATTAAAGCTAGAGACAAATCTCAGCTACAATAGCCAAACAAATATTTCCAATGTTTTTCCTAGGTCAAAAAATTACCACCCCACCAACCCAAGTATCTAATAAAAATGTACTGGGAATGAAGACACATATCAGACAGCAAATTATTTAATTCTGCTTGCTCTATCAGTACAATCTAGTCTTAATAACATTTAGTCACCTAAATTTTGCAGGTAGTCTTGTACACTGGAATCCTAGTTTAATGACCAAAACAATTTCCCCCTAGAATTGTCTAAAAACTGGTCAGATTTGCAAAACGGGTCACTGCATATGTCCTGATAAACAGTTTAGTTCACGATGGGGTAGCTGTTCATAGTACAACATTCCTCATACAATGATCTGTGTGAGAGAATTGTCAGAAGAAAATGTTTTCACCAAATTACATCAAACCGAAGTAGGATCTTCAGCTAGACAATCAAGGATGCATAAATGATCAAATTATGATCATGAAATAGAACAAATGATAGTTTTCTATTACATGATGGGCCATTTTCATCAGTCTATGTTCTAGAATCAATCTTCTTTCTATTAAATGCCTATTAGCAAAATTATACACATGCTGTATTCAGCATGAAGCAGAAGAAAGTTTCGAAGAGGAGTGCAGTTGCATAAATATGGTATAGGAAACAGAGGTGGTATTCATCAGGGTCTGACTTCTGGAGAACTAGTAGCAGAAATTTTGAGTAGTTCGGAGAACCGGTAAATACCACCTCTGACTGGCCCCGTCCCCAATCTATTTGCTGCTTCCCGACTCCCAGCTGATCGGGAGGGAATGGAGATTTTTCAGTATCCTTCCCCTGACATGCCCACCAAACCATGCCATGCCCACCAAGCCATGCCCACAGAACCGGTAGGTAAAAAAAATGAATCCCACCATTGATAGGAAAGCCCAACAATGGGAGCAGTATTATGATGCTAGATATAGCCTTCTACTGGCTCTGCCCCAAATTACTCACGAGACCAAATGGAGAACACATATGAGCCTTAATTAGGACTGGAATCCCAAAATGATTGATTAGCTGCAGACAACTGTGCAATTAATCTAACAATAATCTTTTCATTTGTTTTGCAGAACAAATAATTATTGGAGACTATGCAATCAATATCATATAATACAATATTGGTAGGCTAATGTTGTTTCCTTTCATTTGGAAGATGATATATCTTTTCCAAATGTGATTAACAAATGTGTACATTTTCCTTTTTTCATTTAGATCCTCCCATACCCTACCCCCACTTAGAGAAGATAAAGATTCAAAAGATTTCATGGTGATAGACTTCAGAGTTTAAACATAGTTCCTTGGGTATAGTTGGAAGATATTAAAGATTTTATATACTACCATTCAGCATCCTGTTTCTGCATTATTTTCTTTTATAACAGCATCTCATAACTTGCTCTTCACTGTCCAGTGTGGATACATTTATTATTTCAGAAATGGAAAGATCCATTAAAAACACCTCTAAATATAAGCTGTAAACTAGCAAAAGAACATGACTGTGTCTGTAGGGGGGGAATACTTCAATTTATATTCTTACATATTGTTATAAAATAATCTTATGTAAAGAGAATGTGCCATGTATTTATGTTCAAATTACACTGTAACAACCAAGGGAACAACTGATTAGATCAAAGAAACAAATCTCAAGTTTGTCTGTAGCTTCTCCTGCTGGAACAACTGTATTTCATAAAGATATATAACACCCCATTAAACTGCAATTAGACTCTAGCAGGGGCAGTCAACAATCCATTTAGCAAATAAACTATTAAAGTGCTTCACACTATAGTTTATAAATGACATTCATATAAATAGTTTTGAACATCAGAATTTTTAAAAGGAGAGGAGAAGAATCCACATTCTTGTCTGGAATCATCACTATCGATTTCCACCTGAGCAAAATTTTAAACCTTCCATATCTTATTGCTGCACTTATGATGCTTCCTCCATTTTTCAAGAAAGTGCCCTAAGGAATTTTCCTTATGACCACTGAAATCCAAATCCAGTGGCTAAACTTTGGGCTTTTGCCATTGCAAAGAGCAGCAGATGTTACTATGTAATTTGAAACAAGCCTTCAGATGTTGTTTTGCTGATAATTTTAGATCAATACATACTTAGAGCAGTGGTGAAATGCAGCCGGTTCTATCTGGATCGGGCAAACTGGTAGTGCCGATGGTGGGAGGCTCCACCCACCCGCCCGGACGTCATCATGTCCCGTTTTTGACACTCTGCGCATGCGCAGAAGGTCCTGCATATGTGCAGAGATGTTGTGCACAAGGGGAGGGGTGGGCAGGGCCAGCCAGGAGTGGGATTTGAGGGTTCTCCTAACTGCACAGAATCTTAGCTAGAAGTTCTCCCGAACCCCTGCGAACCCCCAGCAGCCCACTCCTGTCTGTAGCGTTAAGATTTGCTTCCTTAGAATGCTTTTGAGAATAAATGCAAGCCTGGAGGAGAGAAAAAGTGCTCACTTGATAATATCCCTTTAGATTGTTTCAGACTATAGTCAAGAGGCGGAAAAATGCCCACTAAAAATGCAAACAACAATGTTGTTGAAGTTGGTGAAAAATGAAACAGCTGACATACTCTGATAAGGCTTGGCTTATATCCAACTGCTTATTTCTGTCTTTGTTTCTGAATCAAATAAGAAGAAAAAATGGAAATCGTGTGGTCTTGCACTCTCCTCATCAAATCTTGAACTCATATCTCTGTAATCTCAATGACAGCAAAATACTCAAGTAGTTCTCCAGTTCACAAATGAAGGCGAATATACGTGTCCCAGGATAACGTTGCAGGATCCAATCTGGGTCGGTCACCCGGACCAGAGGTCTTCTGAGACTCGTGCTGGAGGCAATCTTCAGGGAACTTTGCTCTAGTTCTCCAGTTCCTTGTCTACATGGAAATTAGGTCTTGTTTTATAACCTTCCCTCTACATATAATCCAAGAATAGGTACACACAGAAAATTGCCAGTTTCTGAAAGCATAGCTCAGGTATCTATGTGGATAGCCCAGTTATTGTAGTTCAGTATATAGTGCTGCTGTCAAGTGCTGAGCTCACCATAGACTCTTTGTTACAGAAGGATATTTGCTTCTCTACAAACTAACATGCCAAGTCTGGGTGTCACAATTCAAAGTAGCACAATCTATCACAAGGAACTTATAAAGCTGCTGGAGTTATTCTTCCATAGACTTCCTTACATTATACATGGCATTTCAATTCAAGCTATGAATAATGGATGCGGAATACCGCATGGCAAGGAATTTCCACCGTTTCTGATCTATCTCACTATGCACCAAATAACCTTAATGCAATACTTTCCACTAATATGTCTGCTAAATGCCGATAATAAGTCAAGTAAGCTCCAATGTATAAGGTTTCCTGCAACAATGTCAAATGAACCAGAATCTGAATTGTCTATTTACTCGGTTATGAAAGAGCATTCTATTTGCCATCTATATATACCTTGGGGATTTAGAAACAAATACACTGAGGAAAAATCAAAAAGACATATTATTATATCATCTGGGAATCTTTTGACGGGTGTCTGAAGCTCTTGATAGCAGTTATAATGCCACATATCGTGTGTGCGTTTGGCAACAATACCAGCTACTGTCAGTAAAATGGCTTTATGGTGAAGGATGAAGCCTGTAATAGAAAAAATCATTCTCTGTGTTTCCTTTGTAATCAAGACTAGTAGGGAAAAATAATAGCAAAGCTAAAGAGCAGTAAATCTGGATAGAAGGTGGCATCTGAACCAACTGAAATGTTACTTACTTCCACCCCGAGTTCTTGAGAGAACAGAAGTCGTGACAATGGTAGACTAAGTGTGTTAGCTACAACAGACAAGGAGCTGACAGTTTGAATGGTTGTTGTTTGTATTAGCTGGAGAGAAAAAAAACTTCCACAAAAGTATTCTGTCTAAAGCAGAATCTGGAACCTGGATAGCAAATTAAGCCATGTCCTCATTACTAAATTTTTGCTAATTTATTTTATTATTTATTATGAAATTTATATGCCATCCAACTCACCAAGAGGCATCTTACAATTAGTAAATACTGTAATAAATAAAAATGAATACTGGTAGTTTCTGATAACAGAACCTTCTGCAAGGCATCCCAAACTGAAGGAACTTTGATTGGGAGCAATTTAATAACACAACCTATGTATTTGCATAGAATTGCATAGAATTTGCAAAGAATTGAGGCCTTTGAACTACGGTGCTGGAGAAGACTCCTGTGAGTCCCTTGGACTGCAAGGCGATCAAACCGGTCCTAGAGTCCTAGAGGAGATCAACCCTGACTGCTCTTTAGAAGGCCAGGTCCTAAAGATGAAACTCAAATAATTTGGCCACCTAATGAGAAGGAAGGACTCATTGGAGAAGAGCCTAATGCTAGGAAAGATTGAGGGCAAAAGAAGAAGGGGACGACAGAAGTGAGGTGGCTGGATGGAGTCACCGAAGCAGTAGGCGTTAGCTTAAATGGACTCTAGAGCAGTGGTCACCAACCGGTGGTCTGCGAGAAAATTTTGGTGGTCCGCAGAGAAATTTTCGTATTTTTGCATTTTTGCAGGTGGTGCGATACGGAAAAAGGAGCGCAGCCCTCGCCGTCCGGAATGAATGGCGCTGTTGTGGCGGTGGGGGAGGGGGCAGCACAAGCTGGAAGAAGCAGCATTTGCAATGGCTGGAAGCTGTGGGACCGAAGCACTACTTTCATTTGCACGGCAACAGCATTCCGCCTCGGTATATTTGTGCCAGCCAGTGACGCAAGGCAGCCCTCCTCTCCTGCCACTTGGGACTCGGAAGCGGTAAATGGAGTCTGGTCCGGGGAGCAGCCGGATTTTGCTCTCCATTATGGACGCTAGATCGGCCCCCTGCAAGCTCTTGTCTCTCAAGGAGCGCTTCCTGAACTGGTGCGGGAAACTTTGGTTAGGCTCCTCAAGAGATGAGAACTTGCAGGGGACCAATCTGGGATCCGCAATGGAGAGCAAAATCCGGCAGCTCCCCAAACCTGTTGCTGTTCGGATGTTGTTTACTGCTCCGAGTCCCAAGCAGTAGGAAACGAGGGTTGCCTTGTGCCAGAAATATACCAAGGTGGAATCCTGATGCCGCACTTACAGCAGAGAGAAGAAGCTAGATTTTGCTCTCCATTGCAGACACCAGATCGGCCCCCTGCAAGCTCTCATCTCTCAAGGAGCTTGACCAAAGTTTCCAGTGCCACTTCAGGGAGCGCTCCTCGAGAGACGAGAGCTTGCAGGGGGCCGATCTGGCGTCTGCAATGGAGAGCAAAATCCGGCTGCTCCCCAGACCAGATGCCATTTATGCTCCGAGTCCCAAGCAGCAGGAGAGGAGGGCTGCCTTGTGCCACTGGCTGGCGCAAATATACTAAGGCGAATGCTCATGCCGTGCAAATTCAAGTAGTGATTCACTTCCACACTTCTTCCAGCCCTTGTTGGTGCTCCGCACACCTCGGTCTCTCAGGGAGATGCCTGACTTCCTCTCAGCCCCAAGACACTGGCTGGCCCATGAGATGAGAGAGAGAGAAAGAATCAGAATGAGACAGAGAAAGAGAGAAAGAATGAAAGAGAGAGAGAGAAAGACAGAATGAAAGAGAGAGAATGAGAGAAAGAGACAGAGAGAATCAGAGAGAGAGTGAGAGAAAGAAACAGAGAATGAAAGAGAGAGAATCAGAGAATCAGAGAGAGAATGAGAGAGACAAAATGAAAGAGAATCAGAGAGAGAGAGAGAGAGAGAGAGAGAGAGAGAGAGAATCAGAATGAGAGAGAGAGAGTGGGGGGAGGGGGAGAGAAAGGGGGAGAGAGAAAGAGAGAAAGAGGGGGGAGAGAGAAAGAGAGAATGAAAGAGAAAGTGGGAGAGAGAAAAAAGAGAGAATGAGAAAGAGAGGGGGAGAGAGAAAGACAATGAGAGAGAGGGAGTGGGGGAGAGAGAGAGAAAGAGGGGGAGAAAGAATGAGAAAGAGAGAAAGAGAGAATGAAAGAGTGTGGGGGGAGAGGGGGGAGAGAAAGAGAGAATGAGGGAGAAAGAGTGGGGGAGAGAAAGAGAGAGGGGGAATGAGAGAGAAAGAGAGAATGAGAGAGAAAGAGTGGGAGAGAGAGAAAGAGAAAGGGGGAGAGAGAGAAAGAGAGAAAGAGAGAATGAGAGAGAGAGAGAGTAAGGGGGAGAGAGGGGGAGAGAGAATGGGAGAGAGAGAGAGAGAGAGAGGAGGGAGAGTGGCTGAAGGACCCCATCCTGTCATTGGGAGTCTAGGTGCTTCAGCAAGTGGCGCGCTGGATTTGTATTAGTGGTCCGTGAAATTTAAAATTATGAACTTGGTGGTTCCTGAGGTCCAAAAGGTTGGGGACCCCTGCTCTAGAGGATGGTAGAGGACAGGAAGGCCTGGAGGAATGTTGTCCATGGAGTCGCAATGGGTTGGACACGACTTCACAACTAACAACAACAAAATGTATTTGCAGAATGGGCTCCTGTAGTCATAAGTTCAGACAGATAGAAAATTCTTCAAGAATCACATTAACTCGGTAGATGGAACTATATTCTTAACTTCAATGGAAGTTTCTTGCATTTGCTTAGGAATACAGAGCTAAGTGAGAGCTTACTAACCATGCCTAATAGAAAGCCTTAACAACAGTGGCATAAGTAAAATTTAAATTGGCTTACTATTGACTATGTAGTATTTTTCTGGCTTCACATTAAGCTAGTGCATCATGTCAACAGGTCAAAATTAGGTAATAATTTCTGTATTCAACAGTCAAAATCCATACCAAGTATTTTCTTGCATTCTTAATATATTGCTTGTTTCCTGAATATAGCAAGGCCAAATACGTTTTTCTGTGACATATCAAAAAAACAGAGATAACGGATTTCCAGTTCTAAGAGACAGCGTGCCTATTGATGATGTTTCCGTCTAAAAACAAGTTTTAGATATATGTCATACTTTTGCCCACATCATTTTCCCCATTGTACCATTATTTTTGTTCATGTCTCTCTCTCTCATTTTATAATTATTTCATGAGAACCGGGATTCACCTTTGTTCCTAAGTAACTCTATAAAGCTGCCATTCTAGCTGGAGAATGCAGTATAAAATTCATAAAAAGTTGATGGATCACCCATAAATCAAAACCTCGCCAATAATGGGGAAGTTTATATTGTATTATATGAGGTAGAATAACCTCTGAGTGAACACAACAACAATAAAATAAGTTTCTCACATTTTCAGGTAAAATCTATTTATTTTATTCAGTCAAAACTAAAAAAATTAATTTCATTAAGCAATGATAATAGAAAACTCTAAATAATCAAGTAAATTGGTAGTTTAAATCCAATCAAAAACACATGGCTCTGATCCAAGGCAATTGAACAATATTATATACTTGTGCTGGGAAAAAATTGCAAATAGCTTCAGGCATTTGATTCAAGTTTACACACAGCTGATTTTGATCCAATAAAGAATGCTACGTCATTGACCAATATTATCCCTGAGCATTTCTGAATTCTTAGCAGCTTTAGGTTATATGGAGAAACTAGAAAATGATAAATAATATTTTCAAAAATAGCTGTCATCCCAATCTTAAATGAAATGCTTTTGAAAACTGGGAACCCTCAATTTGTAGCAGGGTTTTAAATGTATTACTAAGTGGTGGGGCAAATGACAGAATCTTACCCCACCACACAGTGGTAGGGCTTGAACCACTGAAGCAGACAACACCTCCAGCATCATTAGCAATAGCACTTAGACTAACACTTACATTAAGCCACTGAGCCACCATGCCTCATAGCTTCTGCTCACTTAGCAGTTTGAAAGCATGTTCTATGTGAGTAGATAAATAGGTACCACTACTATGGGGAGATGAGCTGGTGCTTTGTGCAGGTAGTTGGATTTCTGCCAATTCTGAACCTTCCTGGTTGTGATGCTCATTTGTGAGGTGATTCTGATAGAGGGAGTGGGTGCTTGGATGATGCTGTAGGAAGAACTGCTCGTCTTTTCTTCTGGTGTGAAGCTAACTTGCTCTTCTGTGTCACATCTCGGAAAGGATGTGAGCATGTACCACAACAGAGTTAGTAAATTGGGAGCCAAACCCAATTACCCAGTGGCTACCCCCCCACCCCAGCGGTCAACATCCAGCATAGCAGGCCAGGTTTCAACCAGGCCAATGTCCATGAAGGCTTCCCCGGCAAAACATCATTGTTTGTTATAGTCCCGGTTGCAAAAGGCCACCCATCCTTGAGCCTGCCATGTCAGCTGTAAGGCGGCAGTTCAGCTTTCACCTGGAAGCCACTGAGAGGTGCAGGGGACTTCCATCGCAACCCAGGCCATCCGTGTGTTGTGACTCCGACCCCCGAGGCCGACTTATCGGAGGGAGAAGGCTCCGAACATGAAGGAGAGGAGTTGGCCAGGCCTCCCTCTCCAGGACCCTCCTCTCTGGCAATGCCTCAGGTGTCTCCCGAAGGAGAAGAGATTGGCCAGGAGTCAGGTATCTCCTCGCAATCGGACAGTGACAGAGATAAGTCTTGGCTGGATCCACGCCAGCGTCAAAGAGACAGGCGCACGCAGCAGAAAAGGAGGCATACCAGAGATTAAGCTGAGTCACTGGACCACACACCACAGGGGATAAAAGGGGGTGAGGTGGCGATTCAGACTCTGTGACGGACAAAACAAACTACTAGCGAGTCATATTGTATCTTTGAAACAACGTTATCTGCCTTGGATTTAATACGGACTGGACTTGACAATTCTTGAACTGTGTGTATCTTGTTTGGGTTTATCTGTCGGAGGAACAACCCCTCCCTCTATGAGTAAAGTTCTTGGCAAGCAGCTACTGGATTGCTGCCAATCCTCTTATCGAAATAATTTGTTGTTTGCCAGTTTTATTTAACCCCTGGCTATCTGTTTGTGTGCGTGTGTGAGATGGGGACAGAACACTGTGGCACACCCATGGATATTATAATGCTGGCCCTATGTCGGCTACGCCAGCCGCTGCTTCTGCCACCCTGGCTGCCGTTGCCCTCGCTGCGTTGCCCCCCCAGGTGTGATGAGCCCATGGATTGGGCTCGATACATACTCCTTAACTAAACATCACCATAGTTGCAAGCAACAGAATGAAGGCAAGCCTTATCAACTTGTCTGATTTCCTACA